>NC_091468.1:75165235-75267281 GCF_027789765.1 Dendropsophus ebraccatus | reverse complement strand
CATGATGCTATACTGTACAGTAACTTATATATCACATATCCAGCTGTTGTGTTATCAGGGATATACAGTTACTATACATTATATACCACATGCTGCTATACTGTACAGTAACTTATATATCACATATCCAGCTGCTGTGTTATCAGGGTTATACAGTTACTATACATTATATACCACATGCTGCTATACTGTACAGTATCTTATATATCACATATCCAGCTGCTGTGTTATCAGGGATATACAGTTACTATACATTATATACCACATGCTGCTATACTGTACAGTAACTTATATATCACATATCCAGCTGCTGTGTTATCAGGGTTATACAGTTACTATATATTATATACCACATGCTGATTGCTATACTGTACAGTAACTTATATATCACATATCCAGCTGCTGCTGTGTTATCAGGGTTATACAGTTACTATACATTATACACCACATGCTGCTATACTGTACAGTAACTTATATATCACATATCCAACTGCTGCTGTGTTATCAGGGTTATACAGTTACTATACATTATACATCACATGCTGATTGCTATACTGTACAGTAACTTATATATCACAGATTCAGCTGCTTCTCATTGTTTCATCTCTTCTACATGTTATTCAGAATAATAATCAGTATATTTGGGGTGTGGAACCAATTGTCTGCAGATCAGTGATTTCTTATGGGGGAATTTGCTTTGATGTAAGAGTGGATTTGGATTACAAGCGCCGTCCCAGAACGAATTAAGCTCCTAATCCAACACACCACTGTATATATAGAGAGAGAGCAAGGACTGCACCGACATCACTTAAGAAATAAGGCTATGTTCACACACAGTAAAATGATACCACAATCCAGCCGTAACAGGTGGAAAAATGACTTTTTTTGCAAAAGCAGGAGATAAGTGATAAGGGTGTTTATTACATGAATGACCCTATAAGTTACGGCCATTACTCTGTACTGTGTGCGCACGGCCGGCCAAGTTCCCATTCTTCAATGGAGTGTATTATTACATTAAAGGGGTTGTACACAAAAAAAAATTTTTCTTTCAAATGAACTGCTGCCATAAAAGTGCCAGAGATTTGTAATTTACGTCTATTAAAAAATCTCAAGCCTTCCAGTACTTATCAGCTGCTGTATGTCCTGCAGGAAGTGGTGTATTCTCTCCAGTCTGACACAGTTCTCTCTGCTGCCACCTCTGTCCATGTCAAGAACTGCCCAGAGCAGCAGCGACTCCCCATAGAAAACCACTCCTGCTCTGGACAGTAATTTACAATTCTATATACCTTTCTGGTATTAGTTTATTAGAAAAAAAAAGTTGGAGTTCCCCTTTAAATCAAATATTTAATTGCCACTTCAAGCTTTTGTACCATTCTAAATAGTTTTTATTTTTTACAATGAAAGTCTTTAGCGTTAATTTCATTTTCTTTCCCAGGAAGATCCCATAAATATAATCCAGCAGCTGGAACGGACAATCCAAGATCTGATGGCGAAACTGGCTGAACATGAGCAGCGATACCTTCAGCCGAACGCCGCCCCAATGCCAGATCAAATCTCCGAATGTACTGAAAGTATGTCGCTGAAGAGTATGGTGGAGGGCAGAGGGGTGCAGACCTCGCCGTCTGCAGAGTGGTTCCCACAGGACGGCCCTTTGTTGGGAGCAGAGACGCTACTACAATGTGATGATTGTTTGGGACGTTCACAGCAGCAGTCTGTCCCGTTTGAATGTTTGAATCCTCCTTCAGGCCGTGACGTGGCTCCCGGGCATCGGATGACCTCTTCTAGCCCTTCTTTACACTGTGATCATTTGTCTGAAGACAATAAGGTTTCGACTTTCTTGCATTGTTGTAGAACTGATGCCTCTTTAATTCTTTCCTCACCCACTACGTGCACGGACATTCCAGGCCCACGTCCTTCTAAAAACATTCAAGATCCCGGGACTCATGCTCCAGTTACTACGTCTTCCTTTTCTGGCAACTCTCAGCCCAATGGCCAACAAACAAACTCTTTAAGACATAGCGCTCCCTCGAAGATAGCACCTTTACCTTCAGCTCCGGCCCCACCATTACCACCGAGCATTCTCGTACCTGATTTATCTCATCTACAACAACCAAATAATTCCTTAGTACCTCTGCCAGCGCCATTACATCAAGCAGCCATCCCTCCCCCTCCGCCTTTGCCATGTGATTTTCCACAACACGTTATAAACAGTGCAACATCATTAATTGCTCCGCCATGTTTAGTGCACTCTATTACTGCGATACCCCCTCCTCCTCCACCGCCTCCCCCTCTACTGTCATCTTTTATTGCAATTCCTTCCCCACCAGTGCTTCCATGTACTTCTGTATTTCCTCCTCCACCACCTCCACTACCATCATTACCAGGTTTTCCTTCTCTTCCATTGCCATCTCCACTGCCTATTATCAGTGGTATTCCTCCTCCTCCTCCACCACCACTTCCAGTTACCACAGCCTTTCCACCTCCCCCTCCTCCACTACCACCAGCGACACCCTCACCAGGTACCTTTCAGATTCCTCCTCCTCCACCACTACCAGCGACATCCTCACCAGGTACCTTTAAGATTCCTCCTCCTCCACCACCACCACCACCAGCGAACTCCTCCCCAGGTACCTTTCAGATTCCTCCTCCACCACCACCACCACCACCAGTGAACTCACCAGGTACCTTTAAGATTCCTCCTCCTCCACCACCACCACCACCACCAGCGAACTCCTCACCAGGTACCTTTCAGATTCCTCCACCACCACCAGCAACCTCCTCACCAGGTACCTTTCAGATTCCTCCTCCCCCTCCTCCACTACCAGGTACTGCAGCAATTCTATCGGCACCTCTGGCACATAATATTGCAGTTCCACCACCTCCTCCGCTACCACCACCAAATCTACCTCCATCTTTATTTCATCCTCCTGCTGGCTTTGCTCACCCTCAGACACATCTACCACCTCCTCTGCCAGCTGGATTATTTACTATAGGACTAAGTCAAGACAAAGATAACAGGAAAGCCGCAATTGAGCCGACGAGACCCATGAAACCTCTTTACTGGACGAGAATTGAATTGCATGGAAAAAGGTAATCCTCTAAACATAAGCGTGTATGTCTGCTGTCTGTGTTCTGTCAATTCCTCCCAGTATGCAAAAAAGGGTCCCTGGAGTCTCAGTCACAAGTCTCGAAACACGGGAAGAGCCAGATAGCCTTCCTGGGCAGGAAACCTGTTGCTAAGGGCGCCCCCTAGTGGTGAGATCACCAGTCCACCCTGATCCGTAGCCCCTTATGTCCCACTCGGTTGTGAGTGTTGGACCACAAATAGGGGTACACCAGGGTGGCCCCTATAGCGTCAAAGTTTAACTCTGTTGTGAGTACTACAACACGACAAGGGAAATCCCAAAGCCAGGCACCCATCCACAGACAGCTGCCCCGGGGTATCCATCCACAGACAGCTGCCCCGGGGTGTGCACTTTAAGGCTATGTTCACACTACGTAAGATGTGTAATAATCATGGCCGTTGTTGCCGATTTGCAACAACGGCCGTAATTACTACGGAACTTACGTAGTGCTGCCTTCTATGGAATCCTGGCCGGAGTGTATGCACTTAGTACATATATACATACACATAGTATACACTCCGGCCGGGATCCCTAGCGACGGCCGAAGAAAACCTGTCAGTACCCACAATGGAGCTCTGCTCCATTGTGAGCAGCGGGGAATTCAGATGCGGGCGCAACCAAATTCAGTGGCAATGAAGATCATCAGTACCAGCCGGGATGATCTTCTCTGACACCGGCCCCGCTGTGGGAACATGGCCTAAAATTGATATCTAAGTGATAGTTTTAAGATTTTTTTTTTTAATTTGTGTGGTAGACTTTTTATTTTATGTTGTGGTAATCCTTAGGGACGAGTGAAGCTGCAATCGCAACAAAGGCTGCAAAATTTCGCTTTGTTAAAAAGTGAATTTTCGCCAGCTTTGTTTTAAAATTTGTTAAACATGGCGGATGCACATAAAAAAGCAACAAAATAATGGTATACTCACCTGTCCACACTCCCCGGGTGTCCTCCTCTGCATCTGTGGTGTCTCCAGTCGCCTCCAGCCCACTCAGCCACTCACTGACTGAGAGGGGCAGCGCCGTGGCTAGTGATCTGGCTGTCACTCTTGTCTGGAGTTACAGTTATGCTCAGCCAATCGCGGCTGAGCTTCGGATGACGCTGCAGAGGGCGGCCAGCACTCGGGAAGATCCCCTGGCCGCCCGAAGACGTCACTGCTGAGGATCGGAGACCGTGGTCGGCACGTGACAGGTATGTATAGCGCACCACACTTCCGGGTACACGGGTGGGGGTGGTGGGACACGGGGAAGGGGGCCATTCACAGACATAACATACATTACAAAGTTGTATAACTTTGTAATGTGTGTTATTCTGTGAATAATTTTTTATCGCCGGACAACCCCTTTAAGGACCCACGAAGAACCTGTGTGTCATGGCAGCCCTAAGGGAGTACAGAGCGGGCTCACAACCTCATCAGCAGTCGTGGACTACAGCTATTTGGTGGCACATCCTGGTTGGCAACAACAAGCAAATCTGTACTAGACGCCACCCACCCCAGACCGCTGGTATCGTTTTCTAGCCTTCACCTTCCGTTCCTCGGGTCCGTGTTATGCCTAAAAACAAGTTTTATTCCAGATGCAAGATGGGGTTACAAAGTAGCGAGGCGGATGCATCCTAACCCTAGGCCTGCAGCCTGAAGAGTAGAAAGAAAAACAGAGAGTGAGGCGCTGCAGGCCCAGGGCACACATGCTCTAGGCCCCACCAGAAAAATAATTGTTTTTAGGCATATTACTGAGATACCATCTAGTTGTTGGTGAGGCGCCCAATAGTTGTTGTAGAGGTGACCAATAGTTGTATGGTGAGGCACCCCCCCTGGGTGTTGGTGAGATAATGCCTAGTAGCTGGTGATGCACCCCTAGTTGTTGGTGAGGTGCCCAATCGTTGTTGGTGAGGTGCCCATGACGCCCCCAGTTGTTGGGGAGGCAATTTTCACAATAGTGACTATAAGCTGCACAGTTCTGTATTTTGTAGCTGCTTTATTGGTAGATCGAGCCTAGGAGACAGGTGAGAGGCAGCACTAGCATTATTTCCAGCCTTTACACAGATGGTGAGGGTTAGGCATTCCCTTGGTCTGTTTGGTGAGGCTACCGTAGAAAAAGCTGGACCAGGGGGACTTCAAATAAGAGTGTAAAAAAAAAAAAAGACAATTTAACTAAAAAAAAAAAAATCCCACCCCATAATAAAAGTTTAAATCGCCCCCATTTCATACATAAAAAATAAACATAAATAACAGATCATAGCGCAAACACTGACCCCTCACACAGCCCCATATATATAGGGAATAGAGCACAGGATAACAGCGTTATATAGAGGGAATAGAGCAAAGGATAACAGTGTTATACAGAGGGAATAGAGCAAAGGATAACAGCGTTATACAGAGGGGAATAGAGCAAAGGATAACAGTGTTATATAGAGGGAATAGAGCACAGGATAACAGTGTTATACAGAGGGAATAGAGCACAGGATAACAGCGTTATACAGAGGGAATAGAGCACAGGATAACAGCGTTATACAGAGGGAATAGAGCAAAGGATAACAGCGTTATACAGAGGGAATAGAGCACAGGATAACAGCGTTATACAGAGGGAATAGAGCACAGGATAACAGCGTTATACAGAGGGAATAGAGCAAAGGATAACAGCGTTATACAGAGGGAATAGAGCACAGGATAACAGCGTTATACAGAGGGAATAGAGCACAGGATAACAGCGTTATACAGAGGGAATAGAGCACAGGATAACAGCGTTATACAGAGGGAATAGAGCACAGGATAACAGCGTTATAAGGAGGGAATAGAGCACAGGATAACAGCGTTATACAGAGGGAATAGAGCAAAGGATAACAGCGTTATACAGAGGGAATAGAGCACAGGATAACAGTGTTATACAGAGGGGAATAGAGCACATGATAACAGCGTTATACAGAGGGGAATAGAGCACAGGATAACAGCGTTATACAGAGGGAATAGAGCACAGGATAACAGCGTTATACAGAGGGACAGATTATCTGCCAAAGATTTGAAGGAACAGCCAGGAATGGACTATAAACAGAGATCAGGTCATACAGGAAAGCCTGAGATTTTCCCTCTTTCAAATGCATTTCTGGCTTTGGCTTGAAATCTTTGGCAGATAATCTTTCTGTGTAAATGGACCCTAAGTGTATCCTCTGTTCACAAGATACTCCTGAGGGTGGAGCTCGACTTTCCCAGAGGATACGCCAGGTCGCTACCTCCTGAGATAGACAAAGCACGTGACAGACCAGATGGCAAGGGTGGGACAACCTGACAGTACAGACAATACTGCACACACAGGACACACCGGATGAAAGTAATTGATGCAGGTGACAGATGCTTAGGACGAAGACACAGGTGCAGTTCACACAAGGCGGATAACCAGGTGCAAGAATGGAAGCAGGAGCAAACACTGTTTGGATCAGGCTCACACACAGGAGGCAGCTATGCTGGAAGCAAGTGGGAGTGCAGGAACAAACAACAGAAACTCCAGGGAACAGGTAACACAGGAACAGGATAGGAACACGGTAACCAGGGCAGGAATCACAGGAACACTTTTGCAGAGCAAATGCACAAACACCTCTGCAGGACCAAAGGACCTTGACACTCAGGCAGAGCACATGTGCAGAATAATGGCTAACCACAGGTGCAGAATAATTAAGGCACAGAGCAGTGTGCACACGCCCCCTCTAGTGGCTAGATCTATATTACTTGCAGAGGAACATGCAGCTGTAGGCCAGGTTCAGACTATGGTAATTGTGCGGCGGTATTTTTGGTGGTTCATGCGTACGCTGGAAAGTATACGATATACGGCTGTACAGTGCACACTATGTATGAATCTACGGCCCTATCGTGAACGGACCCGTAAAAAATGAACAAGACCATTGTTTGCGGCAGGAAACGCGGCCGTGGATTGACAGGCGGTCCGTACGGAGTACTTCAAAAATAGCCGGCAATGATGCCGAATGCCGATGCCTCTAATAGTTAATATATTAAATTAATAAAACACATTTTCTTTGTAATAAAGTCCCTTTCGTTGTTCAATAATTTAATTCTAACGAATCCATCATTGTGCAATTAAATATACTGTTAAAATAAATATATATATAAATAAATGTATATTTATATATATATTTATTTTTTGACAGTATATTTAATTGCACAATGATGGATTCGTTAGAATTAAATTATTGAACAACGAAACTGAATTTATTTAATCGAAAATGTGTTTTATTAATTAAATATTAATTAGTACAGGAAGCTCCATAAGCCGTTAATTCATATTGCCGGTAATAGATCGTTCTGTACTAATCATCACTTTACTTTAATGAAAACATCAAATGTTTCTTCTAATTCTGTTATCACAATAGCATTATTAGAAGAAACACTTAGAATTATATGTGTGCTCAGCTGATTGGCTGATTGGCTCAGCGCACATATAATTAGCGGGTCCGCAGCATAGTGACTTCATTGTGCTGCGGACCAGCGAAGAGACAACATCGGGGTGAGTATAGAGCTCTCCCCACCCCCTCCCCAGCACTGCACCCCTCCCAGCAAGGAAGGGGGGGTCAGTTAACCCCTTCCTTGCTGGGATGGGTGCAGTCTGCTATCAGTCTGGCCCCCAGGGGGTTAAGGGGGATGCAATACATCCTCCCTTAACCCCTTGGGGGCCAGACTGTAAGCAGCGATCTGTAAAGATGCTGCATACTGTAAGGATCACAACACCGCTCACAATGATGGGTGTTGTGCTCCTGTTTGTGTGTTTTTTGTGTGTTTCTCCCTTTTTGTTTTTCAGATATCGGTATCCTGGGGATTACGTCGGATTCCGTGGACTACGTCGATGACCAGCGTTTTTTTTTGTTTTGTTTTTTTATAAAATGGTCAATGAGGGGTGTGGGGGTGTTTTTATTTGAATAAAAAATTTTTTTTACTTGTGTCTTGTCTTTATTTCTTTACTTTATAGACTTAGTAGTGGAAGCCGTCTAATAGACGGAATCCATTACTAAGTTGGGGCCTAGTGTTAGCCGGTATAAAATGGCTAACACTAACCCCCTATTATTACCCCAGTACCCAATGCCACCAGGGGTACTGGGAAGAGCCGGGTGCCAGTGGTCCCGGAGCGTCAAAATTGGTGCTCCTGGACCGGGCGGCAGCAGGCTGGTAAGATTTAGGCTGGGGAGGGCCTAAACCAATGGCTCTTCCCACTATGGTGTTACCAGGCTGCTGTCGTTTGGTTTTTAACCCAGCTGGTTATAAAAATAGGGGGGACCCTATGCGGGTTTTTTTAAAATAAATAAATAATTAAAAAAAACGCATAGTGTCCCCCCTATTTTTATAACCAGCCGGGTTAAAAACCAAACGACAGCAGCCTGGTAACACCAGGGTGGGAAGAGCCATTGGTTTAGGCCCTCCCCAGCCTAAATCTTACCAGCCTGCTGCCGCCCGGTCCAGGAGCGCCAATTTTGACGCTCCGGGACCACTGGCACCCGGCTCTTCCCAGTACCCCTGGTGGCATTGGGTACTGGGGTAATAATAGGGGGTTAGTGTTAGCCATTTTATACCGGCTAACACTAGGCCCCAACTTAGTAATGGATTCCGTCTATTAGACGACTTCCACTACTAAGTCTATAAAGTAAAGAAATAAAGACAAGACACAAGTAAAAAAAATTTTTTATTCAAATAAAAACACCCCCACACCCCTCATTGACCATTTTATTAAAAAAAAAAAAAAAAAAAAAAAAACGCTGGTCATCGACGTAGTCCACGGAATCCGACGTAATCCCCAGGATACCGATATCTGAAAAACAAAAAGGGAGAAACACACAAAAAACACACAAACAGGAGCACAACACCCATCATTGTGAGCGGTGTTGTGCTCCTTGCAGTATGCAGCATCTTTACAGATCGCTGCTTACAGTCTGACCCCCAAGGGGTTAAGGGAGGATGTATTGCATCCCCCTTAACCCCTTGGGGGCCAGAATGATGTCAGACTGCACCCATCCCAGCAAGGAAGGGGTTAACTGACCCCCCCTTCCTTGCTGGGAGGGGTGCAGTGCTGGGGAGGGGGTGGGGAGAGCTCTATACTCACCCCGATGTGTCCTCTTCGCTGGTCCGCAGCACAATGAAGTCACTGTACTGCGGACCGGCTCATTATATGTGCGCTCAGCCGATCAGCCAATCAGCTGAGCGCACATATAATTCTAAATGTTTCTTCTAATAATGCTATTGTGATAACAGAATTAGAAGAAACATTTGATGTTTTCATTACAGTAAAGTGATGATTAGTACGGAATGCTCTATTACCGGCAATATGAATTAACGGCTTATGGAGCTTCCTGTACTAATTAATATTTAATTAATAAAACACATTTTCGATGAAATAAATTCAGTGCCGTTGTTCAATAATTTAATTCTAATGAATCCATCATTGTGCAATTAAATATACTGTCAAAAAATAAATATATATATATATAAATATACATTTATTTATATATCTATTTATTTTAACAGTATATTTAATTGCAAAATGATGGATTCGTTAGAATTAAATTATTGAACAACGAAAGGGACTTTATTACAACGAAAATGTGTTTTATTATTTTAATATATTAACCATGAGAGACATCGGCATTAGTGCAGAGGATCGCAAACCCCGGTAATAGCGATTCCTGTAAACTGTTTCCCTGCTTTCCCAGATGCATCCAGAGGTGTTTCCATCACTTTCTTAAGATTTTATTTGTTATTTTTAGTTGAACCAGATTTCCAAGTAAATGACCGTATGTTTTGAGCTGCATGTCTATTTTTTCCCACGGCCGTAGTTTCATCCGCACATTTACAGCCGCATAAAAAATACAGCCGCACAGTTACATAGTGTGAACCTAACCCAAGGGCCCTTGCACACTGAGCAATTCTCGAGGAATTGTAGCTGAAAGATTTCTGCTTGAAATTCCTCGCCTATTCTGCTCTGGCAGAATTTGAGCGGAATCCGCGCGGAAATCAAGCGGAATGCAAGCGGAATTACCAGCAGAATTCAAACCTCATTGACTTCTATAGGATTCCTCTAGCGGAATCCGCCCAAAGAATTGACATGTACATTCTTTGGGCGGAATGCGGATTCTGCGCGGAATTCCGGACGGAAATTTACTCTGTGTGCACGGGCAGTCGGAAATCCCATTGTTCTCTATGGAAGGAGCAATGTTGCATTTACACGGGCGGAATTCCACGCGGATTCCGCCCGCTATTTATGGCGGAATTCGGGCGGAATTCCGCGAGAATTGCTCAGTGTACACGCACCCTAAGAGAGATACATGAAAGGAATTAGGGATCCACAAGGTGGGTGGTAACTTTAACTTGTAGGTGACAGGATTGATCCTAGCACCACAAAGGGACCTAGGAAACGTGGAGAAGGGGGGCGTGGTTTGAACATGGCCGAGTGAAGACGTGCTTTCTCTCGGCTCCGGGCAGTGCTCCTCACTAACTGGATCCAGACCCTCTCCCACCTCATATCGGGATGCCCTATAGAGCTAAGAAGACTCCCGTAACCTTGCAGGTGTCTCCCCGGGGCTCTATCGCCCGTTTTGCCCGTCCCCTGCAGACTTTCCTGTCCGCCGCCGCGTGCAGCACCAAGATGGCCGCCGCGCCTAACACCAGGAAAGCCGCGCAGAAATCCTCCTCCGCCTTTCCTGAACTCAGCCAGCCGCTCCCGGAGCTCCTCCGGACCCAAGGGACACCCGATCCGTCTCCCCCCGTGTCTTCCGACGGGGACCCGCTGACCGCCTTAGCCCCGACCGCTCTACTGACTGAGGTAAAAAGCCTGTTGCAGGCTCTCCCTACACGTGCTGAGCTCACAGCACAGTTGTCCCGCATGGAAGAACGCCATACACAAGACATGTCAGAGCTGAAAAGAGCGGTGGCTGCCATTAACTCTTCCATCTCCACATTGGAGTCCTGGCAGTCTGACTTGGATAAGGTGGTTACCACTGTTGTCCCCCGGGTGGAAGCCCATGACTGCATGTAGACGACCTAGAAAATAGAGGGCGCCGAAATAACGTTAAAATACGCGGCCTCCCGGAGGATATAGAGGCGGACTGCCTGGTGGACACAGTCAAGTCCATCTTTAATCAATATTTGGGGGACCCGGAAGACACACACATAGAGCTGGACAGGACCCATCGTGTAGTTGGACCTCGCACTCAGGACCGCAACCGTCCCCGAGACGTTCTGTGCCGGGTCCACTACTACCAGCAGAAGGAGACCCTGCTGCAACGTGCATGGGAGCTGGGTGCCCTGGACTACCATGGAGCTGACATCACTCTGCTCCCCGACCTGTCCCGGCGCACATTGGCCATGAGGCGCCTTCTACGTCCTCTCTTGGATGCGATCCGACAAGAGGGAGTCTCATACCCTTGGGGATACCCTTTTCATCTCAGCGTGAGACGAGCCGTTTGCATTGTCCGCACTCCCGGGGACTTTACGGAAGCCTACAAGTTACTGGATCTTCCCGACCTGCGGATCCCTGACTGGACTGCCCCTGTGCTGCCGGCGCCTGCTGCCAGACCTGCTCCCACGCGCCGCTCCTCTTCCAGCGAGCAGCAACGATCCCGATCTCCCCGCCGTGCTGACCCCTGCCCGGCTCCTCTCCCTCAGTGATCGCCGGTGGGACTGTGAAGGTCACAGCTCTGCCTTGGAGACTACCCCATAACCCTTGCACTGGGGGAGAGTGGGTACTGTGCCTGGACCCCCCCTTCATGAGCCGGGACATCAGGACACGTGAGCTTCCCCTTACTTATGCCCACGTGCGGAACCTACATGTGCCCTTGTGCCCCAATCCCCCCCGTTACCCAGCTGATGGCACCCTGGCTACAGGACAGTCTTATCTGACACTTAAAGAACGCCTGATATTGCCTGTCCCCCTTCCCCCCCTCCTTCCCCTTCCCCCCCTCCTTCCCCTTCCCCCCCTCCTTCCCCTTCCCCCCGTTTGTCGCCCTCTCCCTCCACCCCCCCTTTCGCCTTTTGCCAACCACCCATATGTCTGCCCCGATTCCCCCCCATCCCTCCCTCTCTGCCTGTAAGCTGTTTTCCCCCTGACCAACCTCCAGTCTGGTATGGCAGAGTGCAGTGCTCCTGCTGTACCATTAAGCGTTCACCAGAGGGCGCTGTTGCACTTTGCTCACTGCAACACTGCGATCTGTCTGTTTTTGCTTAGCACAGTTCTACGGTTACAGTTATATTTTTCTTTAACCCATCTATATGTTGTGTTACCTGTTACAGTTCCTGGTATCCCCCTCCCCCCTCTTCCCACTCCCTCTTGTTGCATGTCTTTCCCACCCCCCATATAGTGGAATCCTGACATGGAGGGACCTTACTGTGTCACTAAATCCCACCAGAGGGTATATGTGGTATATTCATTGACGCGCTATGACTGCGCTACTCTGATTTGTACAGTTTTATGTTATTTGTTTAGTCTCCATGCAGCTCTCTCAGGTATATGGCATTCTACCGTTAAAGCCTACCAGCCTATCGTTGGGCACCCTGTACCGCCCACGAGACTCTCCTTGCTCTTTCTTACCCCTTTTTTTTTTTCTCTTTCTTCCTCTCCCCTTCCCTGTTTTCATTGCAGCCTCACGACACCTTTCCTTTACCTGTCCATGGGTCCTCAGTCACCCAGGGTGGCTGTTCCACTGTTTACCTGGACCAGGCTGCCCGGATGCCGAGATTCTAGGTCTCCTTTACGTCCTCCTTCTGAGTGGGATTCCCTCAGGTGCTGGATGCTTGAGTTGTGACCTCTGGTCTGTTCTTCCACGCTCCCCCGCGTGGTCTTCCCCACACAGGCTCTGGGCAGGTTGCCTTGTGGCTCCTGCTTATCCTCGTGACTGGGTCTTTGTTACCCAATCCCCTCCCCTTTTTCCTTCCCTGTTCTGTCTCTTTCTCCTTTTCACCCCCCCCACCTCCACCTCTTTTCTTCTCCCCTGTTAGTTCCTTCTCTTATTCTTCTGTCCGTTCCTCACTGAGCCATGTCTGCTATCCATTGTGTCTCTTTAAATGTGCAAGGCCTGAACTTACCGGAGAAATGGTCCTCCTTACTGCGCCTCTTATGGGCTAAGCGTGCTTCGGTGGCCTTTATCCAGGAAACCCATTTCCGGAAAGATCAAGTGCAGCGTCTGTCCGATCGTAATTTTCCAGATGTCTTTCACAGCTGCTCCTCAGACTCCAAAACCAAAGGAGTTTCCATCTTAATTGCTCGCTCCTCTCCGTGGGAACTGCTGAATCAGATGTCGGACTCAGAGGGTCGGTTCCTATTTGTAAAAGGTAGAATGGCTGGGACGCTCTGTACCTTCGGCACGGTTTACCTTCCCAACACCGGCCAAACGGCCTTCTTAGAATGTTGCTTGGCGAAAGCTGAAGCCTTTCTGGAGGGTATGGTTGTTCTTGGTGGTGACTTCAATATGGCCTTGGACCCCCTACTTGACTCTTCTTCGGGGCACTCTTCTCTCTCTTTTTCCTGCTTACGATGCGCCAAGTGCACTTTATATTCTTATCAGCTAATGGACGTGTGGAGGCTCCACCACCCCCGTGACAGGGATTACACCTTCTTCTCCCACCCGCACAATCTGTACTCCCGTATTGACTATCTATTTATCTCCCACACGCATCTGGATAAAGTGCTTGCAGCTTTCATTGACCCTATCTCATTCTCTGACCACGCGCTCATTTCCTTTTCTTTCTCCCTTGCTCCTCCTCAACCCCGGTCTTGGCGTTGGCGTCTTAGCGACTCCCTGCTGAGAGACCCTACGGTCCTAGCGGAAGTCACCTCGGATTTAACCAGCTATTTTGCTACTAATGTCACTCCCGACTCCTCACCTTCGGTGGTATGGGAAGCCCATAAATGTTACATCCGAGGTACCTTTATTAAGCTAGCCGTGCGGCTCAAGAAGGAGCGTTCTGCCAAGATCCTGTCTTTGCTCTCGCAAATCGCTGATCTTGATAAACAACATAAAAGGACACTAGCTCTCTCCACAGGTGCAGAACTGGCGGTCTTACGGGGTAAGCTACGAGACCTCACACTTACCAATGCCAAGGCCTCTCTAGCACGCTGCCGTCGCCCCTATTTTGAGTTTGGCAATAAACCCGGCAAGACCCTAGCTCGGGCATTAAGGCTGCAGAGGGCTCGTTTCTTTTTCCCCTAAGTCTCCTCCGCCAACCGCACACGATTGTCGCTTTCCTCCCAAATTGCAGACTCCTTTCGTTCCTATTACACGAATCTTTATGGGCTCCCCTCCACGTCTAACCCGGGTGGTGCCGACCTTCTTCACTCTTCCATTTCTTCTTACCTGCGTGACTCCGGCCTTCCCTCCCTGCCAGAGGAGAGCATCTCTTTGCTTTCACTGCTACGGAATGGGATTGGGCGGTGAAATCCTCGCCCTCAGGCAAAGCACCGGGCCCTGATGGCCTTACGCTGCCCTATTACAAATCGTTTGGCCCCCTCCTTCGAGATCACTTTCTGTCTGCATACAACTCTGTCTCCACCGGCTCCACCCTCCCCCCGGAATCTCTGCGTGCCCATATCTCTGTTATCCCCAAAGAAGGCAAGGACCCCTCTCAATGCCAGAATTATCGCCCTATCTCCTTATTGAACCTAGACCTTAAATTCTTTGCAAAAATCTTAGCCGCCCGTCTTACCCCTTTACTCCAACCCCTTATCCACCTCGATCAGGTGGGCTTTATGCCCACCCGAGAGGCTCGGGATAACACGACTAGGGCGATCAACGTCATTCATCATGTCCACTCCTCAGGCCTCCCCACCATGCTCCTATCCACAGACGCAGAGAAGGCCTTTGATTGAGTCAGTTGGCCGTTTCTCTTCGCCACACTCAGACATTTGGGTCTTGGCCCTAATATGCTGGAGTGGATAGGCTCCCTGTATTCTCACCCCACGGCCCAGGTCTCGGTCAACGGCCTTCTTTCCCCCCAATACCCTATAGCGAATGGAACACGTCAAGGTTGCCCTCTCTCCCCCATTATATTTATCCTGACCCTCAAACCTTTACTCCGGCACGTGAGAAACAATACAAACATTACCGGGGTTCGGGTGGGGCCGGTGGTCCACACAGTTGCGGCTTATGCAGACGATCTTTTGTTCTTTCTTACCCAACCTCTTGTCTCTCTTCCTAGCCTTCTCTCGGAGCTCTCCCGCTACCAAACTCTCTCCAACTATAAAATTTACTTACAAAAATCTGAAGCACTTAACCTCTCTCTTCCTCACTCCGTTGCTACCTCCCTGGAATTCTCGTTCCCTTTCCGCTGGTCTCGTTCCTCTCTAACATACCTGGGAGTCCAATTGACACCCACGGCGTCTGACCTCTTTAAGGCTAACTTCCCACCGATGCTTAAACGTATTGAAGCAGACTTGCTCAGGTGGCACAGGGGCACCTTCACCTGGTTTGGGCAATGCTCAATCTTCAAAATGAATATTCTTCCACGCTTGTTATACCTCTTTCAAGCCCTCCCTGTGACGGTGCCCCTGTCCTACTTTCAACAGTTCTCTACGCTCCTCACGAAATTCATCTGGGCACATAAACAACCCCGTCTAGCTAAATCAATTCTGTACCGTTGGTCTCGGTCTCCCTAACCTTTACCATTACTATGTTGCTGCCCATCTTTCTCGGGTGTTAGATTGGCACAGTCATGCGCCCACTAAATTATGGGTAGGATTGGAAATGTCAATCTCTCCAATCTCCCTACTGGCGGCTCCGTGGATGCCTGCCTCCTCTCGCTTTGCCGGTCCCCACCCCACTATCACCCCTACACTGAAGCTGTGTCACAAACACCTCTCCAAGGGTTTTTTAGCGCCCCACCCTTCCCCTCTCTTCCCCGTCCTGGGCCACCCCTCTTTCCCGATCAGCAAGGAGGACCCTGTCTTCCGAGCTACCGCTTTTCTCCAAGGTCCGACTTGGCTGTCCCTGTCCGACCTTAAGGACCTTTCAGACCCAGCCCCTTTGGGGTTCTGGAGGGCGCTGCAACTCCATCACTTCCTTTGCTCTCTCCTGAACCCCTCTGGCTTTGCCCGCTCCCGCACGCCCTTCGAAGCGCTCTGCCTGGGCTTCGGCCCCCTCCGCCACTCACTCTCCCTCCTATACACTATGTTGGGCTCTCCACCAGAAGAACCACCTCCTCCATTTTTCGAGGCCTGGGAGAGAGATCTAGATATTTCTATTTCTGCGGCCCAGGTCGACAGAATTCTCACGTGCACACATTCCTGCTCCATCTCCTCACGCCTACAGGAAGCGGGTTATAAATTGCTCTCGCGCTGGTACCGAGTCCCTACCCGCCTCCACCGAATTTTTCCAGAGGTCTCCCCGTTGTGCTGGAGAAACTGTGGTGGGGAAGGCACCCTTATACATACGTTTTGGAGCTGTCCTAAATTGGTTCCTTTCTGGACGGAAGTGTGGCGCATCTCCTCCACATTCACTGACCGTCAGCTCCCTTTTTCCCCGGCGCTCTTTCTCCTGCATATTTCAGATATCCCCCTCAAGTCTTACCGGCGCTCTGTCCTCCGACATCTGATTAATGCAGCGCGTGCGTGCATCCCGGCTCTCTGGCGCCGACCCGATCCCCCCAGCATAGCTATGTGGGTCCGCAAGGTTGAGGATATTAAGCATATGGAAGACCTTACTGCACAACTACACGACCATAACTCCAAGTTTTTCCGGACATGGTTTTACTGGGACCAATTCACGGAGATGGCTGAATACCGGACTCTTCTGGCTCAGTGAGGTGCGGACATCCCAGCCCTTCCTTCCCCTCCCCCCCTTTTTCTCTCCCCCCCCCCTCCCCTGTCCCATTCCTCCCCCTCCTTTTCCTCTCTCTTCTTTTCTTTTTCTTGTAGGTGCTCCTTCTTGCTCTTTGACCAAGTGACAGCCCACTCCTCCTTTGATGCTTTCACAAGGTTGTGAAGTGCACTTGTTCATTTTCGCATAAATGTTTGCCGTTGATGGATGTTCCTTCTATGTTTGTAACTAGCTTGTCATGATTGTTTTGTCTTGCCCATTTGGGTATGCCTGGATTAGTTATTTTTTCTTAAAAAATTTGAAAACTTTAATAAAATTGAGAATTCAAAAAAAAAAAACGTGGAGAAAACTTGTATAATGGCACACGTAACCAAATATTCCGAGATGAAAGCCAAACCTTGTCTCTTGGCTCAGATTGGGGTGAAGACCTCTTCTTGACGTCTGCGTTCCTCTTCATGCGAGCTGTGGATTTGGCTAGAATGTCTTTAGTCCTATGCCAGATCTGCAGAAAATCCAGGACACAGCTGGCACAGGTAGCGGAACCCGCAAATGATGACCAAAGACAATTTGAAATGGAGAGGCTCTTGATAACTCACTTACACGATTGTTATAGCAGAACTCTGCCCATGGAAGTAACCCTGTCCAATTGTCCTGTTGGGCAGAAGTGAAGTGGCGAAGGTATCCCTCCAACTCCTGGTTTACTCGTTCTACCTGGCTGTTGGTTTGTGGATAATACTCCGATGAAAAGTCCAGCTTCACCTCCAAGAGTTTACAAAGTGCTCTCCAGAATCTTGCCGTGGACTGAATGCCACGGTCAGATACGATGTGAGATGGTAGACCGTGCAACCGGAAGACATGCTAAATAAAAAGATGGACAAGCTTGACAGCAGACGGGAGGCCAGGCAAAGGGATGAAGTGCGCCATCTTAGAAAAACAATCTACCACTACCCAGACCACAGTGTAACTGGCAGAAGGAGGCAGGTCGGTAATAAAGTCCATCCCAAGATGTTGCCAGGGAGTTTCTAGAACAGGTAGTAGAAGGAGGAGACCAGAAGGTTTGGCTCGAGGGGTCTTGTTATGTGCACAAACTAAACATGCTGAGACGTAATCCTGCATCTTGTGATTGCCTGGAGATGAGCTCAAGAGTCTTGCGACGAATTTGGAATTGTGTCCCCAGGCAAGAACCTGCTTTCTCTTAGGACATGGTACAAATGTCTTTCCAGGTGGAATATCCTTTACCTGGACCGGCGCGGCTGTGACAATCCGAGATGGCTCTATGATGTGCTGAAGCTTCTGCTCTCTGTCGGAAACATCAAAAGAACGGGACAGTCTGCTTGAGTGTTCTTCTCTGCAGCTCCATAGTAAAGCTCGAAGTCGAAACGAGAAGAACAAGGCCCAGCGAGTTTGGTGGGGGTTCAGGCAATGAGCAGTCTGGAGGTAGGTTAAGTTTTATGGTCATTATAAATTATTACCAGATACCTCGCCCCGTCCAGCAGGTACCTCCATTCCTCCAGGGCCAGCTTGATAGCAAGTAACTCCCAATCTCAGATGGTTTAATTTCTCTCTGCGGGTGAAAATAGCTTGGAAAAGAACCTACAGCTTACCATCTTGCCCTGGGAATTCTGCCTGGGAACAGCCCCAACCCCAATGGATGAGGCATCCACCTCTATGGAGAACTGCTGGGAGACGTCTGGATGATATAAAACTGGAGCAGCAGCAAAGGCCTCCTTCAGACGAGAAAAGGTGGTGTCATCCTGGGGTGTCCAATTCTTGGCATTCACCCTCTTCTTGGTCAGGGCAGAGATGGGAAACACTAAAGTAGAAAAATTAGGAATAAACTTCCTGTAAAAGTTAGCAAAACCGAAAAATCTTTGAATAGCACGGAGCCCCTTTGGGCGTGGCCAATTCAAGACCACAGACACTTTTTCAGGATCCATCTTCAGGCCCAGATCAGATATTATAAACCCTAGGAAAGGTAAAGATGGCTTCTCAAAAACGCACTTCTCCAGTTTTGCGTATAGACAGTTCTTCTGAAGGCGCTGCAAGTCCAGGCAAAGATGTCTGCGGTGGGAGCTGATATCTGGGGAAAAGATCACAATGTCCTCCAAGTAGACTACAACGCAGGTTTAAAGCAGGTCCCAGAAGATGTAATTCACAAACTCTTGGAAGATGGCTGGTGCGTTACAGACAGGGCCGATTCTAGGTTCTATGCTGCCTGAGGCGAAAATTGAAACTGCGCCCCTTCCCCCGCAAACACAACTATATACCAGCAGTGAACATTGCATATATAACTACATACCAACAGTGCATACAGAACTATATATAACAGAAGTGCATACACTAAGGGTATGTTCACACTGAGTAAAACAGGTGGAATTCCGCGGTGGAACTCTCCGCCGCAGGATCCCGCCTGTCTCACTGTCCCATAGCCCGTCTATGGGAGAGTGCGCGCTCCTCCGCAGCCGCCGCTCTCCGCTCAAAGAAGTAACATGATACTGCAGCGGCGGCTGCAGGGGAGCATGTATAAGTGCCAGTCTTAATGGTGGTGACATATGGGGAGCCAAGTGTTAGAGACCCCCAAATAGTATAGGCCTCAGACTGCCTAATACTGCCAGCTTCAGACCCTCAATAATACTGTTAGCCTCAGAGACCACCTTACCCATATCATCATACTACTCCCCCCTTCATCCTCCATCATCATACTACTCCCCCCTTCATCCTCCATCATCATACTACTCCCCCCTTCATCCTCCTGCCCTATCATCATACTACTACCCCCACCTTTATCCTCCAGACCCTCCATCATCATACTACGACCCACTTTATCATCCTCCTGCCCTTCCATCATCATACTACAACTACCCCTCTCATCCTTCTGCCCTTTCATCATCATACTACTACCCCTCTTATCCTTCTGCCCTTTCATCATCATACTACTACCCCTCTCATCCTTCTGCCCTTTCATCATCATACTACTACCCCTCTCATCCTTCTGCCCTTTCATCATCATACTACTACCCCTCTCATCCTTCTGCCCTTTCATCATCATACTACTACCCCTCTCATCCTTCTGCCCTTTCATCATCATACTACTTCTCCCTTCATCCTCCTCCTGTGCCTTGATCATCATACCACTAGCCCCTTCATCTGTATTTAAAACAAAAAAAGCCATACTCACCTCACCAGTATGGACCCTCTAGTCTTCCAGGGACTCCTCTCCCGCTCTGCATGGGTGACATCACTCGCGCTCGGCAGGGGGCGGGGCTTCCCGCGGCAGGGGGCGGAGCTTCCCGGGACATGGTTTTGCCGGGGCTGTCTCGTCAGAATCAGGACAGTCCCGGCAAAACCTGAGGGCCCCCACCTTCTCCCCTCCTCACCATCCACCGCTTCTCCTTTCCCTCGGTGACAGGAGAAGACGCCACACAGGCCCCTTCCCCAGGCCAGGTCACAGTGCCATACACGCTCTCTGTTGTACAGCATTGTGACCTGGCCTGGGGGAGGGGCCTATCACCCAGCGGATGCCGTACAGTACAGGAGAGAGGATTACAGTGTGAGTGGCGGCGTCTTCTCCTGTCACCGAGGGCCCCGAGTCTGGCGGCAGTGCATCCCTAGAAGCTGCAGAGCCGAAGCTTCTAGGGATGCGAAAAGGGGGACACCTGAGCGGGCGGCGGGAGTCAGATGACAGGGCAGAAGTTGCCGCCCCTAAAGGGACCCCAGAATGTGCCGCCTGAGGCGGAATACTCATTCCGCCTCATGGCAGAAGCGGCCCTGGTTACAGAGGCCAAAAGGCATTACTAGGTACTCATAATGCCCATCGCTGTTGTATAATGCCGTCTTCCATTCGTCCCCCTGCCGAATTCGGATATTGTTGTAGGCACCACATAGGTCTAACTTGGTAAAGATCTGCACTCCCCGTATACAGTTTTATTTAATCCCCGATAATCTATACAGGGGCGCAGTGAGCCATCCTTTTTGACAAAGTAGAACCCCGCCCCAGCCAGTGATGAAGATTTCCGGATGAATCCTTTCTCCGGATTTTCCTTAATATCGCCCGTGTCTCTGGGAGCGAGAGAGGATATATCCGACCACGAGGCAGTGTTGTTCCAGGGAGTAGGTCAATTTGGCAGTCGTATGGCCTAAGCAGAGATAGAACCTCAGCCTCCTTCTTGCTGAAGACGTCAGCGAAATTGGTGTACTGCGACAGAAGCCCAAAAAGACCCTCTGGAACTGGTGGGACATTAGCCAGATGGACCGTGGTTAGACAAGAAGACTGGCACGATGGTCCCCACTGCAGGATGTCTCCGGACTTCCAGTCTATTAATGGTGCATGCAGACGGCACCAGGGCAGTCCCAAAAACAGGATCCACTGCAACAGGCAGGACATAAAAGATGATCTCCTTACAGTGCAGGACTCCAATTTGCAGCTTGAGAGGTTTGGTGGCATAAATTAGGGGATCTGACAATAGTGAGCCGTTCGCTGAAATGACATTCAGTGGCCTCTCCAGCCTGGTCACTGGTAGGTGGTGTTGTAGGACTAAGTCCTGCCGTACGACGTTACAGGTGGCACCAATGTCCAGGAAGGCCGAGACGGAAAATGCCACTTCCTCCACGGAGATGGTGACGGCCATAGTCAACTTGGGAGAGAATTTTGCTTGTCTAGGACCGCCTCTCCTACCTGTCCTAGACATTGGCGTTTCCCGACTTCATGGGACAAGACCGGACCACGTTCCCCTTCCCTCCACAGTACAGACAGATGTTCCACCAGACGTTGCTGACATTCCTATGGAGAAATCTTGCAACGCCCCAGCTGCATGGGTTCCTCTGCAGGAGGAGCCACTGGTGTAAGGATCGGTCTTTGGAATGTGGGTGCTAGACTGGGCGGTCTTCTGAAGTGGGAAACCTCTTAAGAATGTTCCCGAAATCGCATATCAATCCGGGTTGCCAGAGAAACCAAGTCATTCAGGATGATAGGTCTTTCACGGCCTGCCAGCTCTTCCTTTATCCTGTCAGCTATCCCTTCCCAGAAGACTGCCAGTTGTGCCTCCTCGTTCCACGGGTGCTCGGCCACCAGGGTACGGAACTGGATCCCTTGGCTCCCTGGTGAAACCGAAGCAAAGCTGAGGCTGCAGATGTTGTTCGACCAGGCTCCTCAAATACGGACCGGAACTGGGCCAGGAAAAGCTGGATACTAGATGTCTCCGAACCTCCATGTTCCCAAATGGGATTTGCCCATGCCAGGGCCTTACCGGAGAGCAGGGAGATAATGAAGGGCACCCTGGAGCGCTCGGTGGTAAATCCATGTCGTGGAGCTTGAAGTGTATGAAACACTGATTCAGAAAACCACGGCACTGGACTGGATCACCATCATAACGAGATGGCAAAGACAGCAGGGCAGGTGTTGCTCCAGGATCGGAAAGCTCATGTACTGGAGGAGGATTCTGTACTGTCTGAACAGGGGCTGACAAGGTATCCAGACGAGAGGAGATGGTATTCAGACACTGCATGAGAACGTCTTGTCTGTCACTCTGGCGCTTCAACTGCGTCCTCCCTTCCTCCATAGCAGGATCAGGCTGACCAGCGGAGCTCATGGCCTGAGCGTACTGTCAGGATCAGCGGACTTGAGCCCACTGTGTCACGTGTCCATCTAAGTGTATCCTCTGTTCTTCACAAGATACTCCTGAGGGTGGAGCTAGACTTTTCCAGAGGATACGCCAGGTCGCTACCTCCTGAGATAGACAAAGCACGTGACAGACCAGATGGCAAGGGTGGGACAACCCGTGTTGCCAAACTGACAGTACAGACAATACTGCACACACAGGACACACCTGATGAAAGTAATTGATCCAGGTGACAGATGCTGAGGATGAAGACATAGGTGCAGTTCACACAAGGAGTACAACCAGATGCAGGAATGGATGCAGCAACAAACAACGGCTTGGATCAGGCTCACACACAGGAGGCAGCTATGCTGGAAGCAACTGGGAGTGCAGGATAAAACAACAGGAACTCCAGGGAACGAGGACACAAGAGCGGTAACACAGGAACAGGACAGGAACACGGTAACAGGAACCAGGGCAGGAATCACAGGAAAACTTTTGCAGAGCAAATGCACAAACACCTCTGCAGGACCAAAGGACCTTGGCGCTCAGGCGGAGCACATGTGCAGGAAGCTTCCTTACAAGCCACAGGTGCAGAATAATTAAGGCACAGAGCAGTTGTGCACACACCACCTCTAGTGGCCAGATCTACACTACTTGCAAAGGAACATGCAGCTTAACCTGAAGAACTAACGGCGGTGAATGAACGCACGGTGACTGGAACGCATGGCCGCCGTTACAGTTAACAGTGTTATAAGGAGGGAATAGAGCAAAGGATAACAGCGTTATACAGAGGGGAATAGAGCAAAGGATAACAGCGTTATACAGAGGGAATAGAGCAAAGGAAAACCGCGTTATACAGAGGGAATAGAGCAACGGATAACAGCGTTATACAGAGGGAATAGAGCAAAGGATAACAGTGTTATACAGAGGGAATAGAGCACAGGATAACAGCGTTATACAGAGGGAATAGAGCAAAGCATAACAGCGTTATACAGAGGGAATAGAGCAAAGGATAACAGCGTTATAAGGAGGGAATAGAGCAAAGGATAACAGCGTTATACAGAGGGAATAGAGCACAGGATAACAGCGTTATACAGAGGGAATAGAGCACAGGATAACAGCGTTATACAGAGGGAATAGAGCACAGGATAACAGCGTTATACAGAGGGAATAGAGCACAGGATAACAGCGTTATACAGAGGGAATAGAGCACAGGATAACAGCGTTATACAGAGGGAATAGAGCAAAGCATAACAGCGTTATACAGAGGGAATAGAGCACAGGATAACAGCGTTATAAGGAGGGAATAGAGCACAGGATAACAGCGTTATAAGGAGGGAATAGAGCAAAGGATAACAGTGTTATAAGGAGGGAATAGAGCAAAGGATAACAGCGTTATACAGAGGGAATAGAGCACAGGATAACAGCGTTATACAGAGGGAATAGAGCACAGGATAACAGCGTTATACAGAGGGAATAGAGCACAGGATAACAGCGTTATACAGAGGGAATAGAGCACAGGATAACAGCGTTATACAGAGGGAATAGAGCAAAGCATAACAGCGTTATACAGAGGGAATAGAGCACAGGATAACAGCGTTATAAGGAGGGAATAGAGCACAGGATAACAGCGTTATAAGGAGGGAATAGAGCACAGGATAACAGCGTTATAAGGAGGGAATAGAGCACAGGATAACAGCGTTATACAGAGGGAATAGAGCAGAGGATAACAGTGTTATACAGAGGGAATAGAGCACAGGATAACAGCGTTATACAGAGGGAATAGAGCACAGGATAACAGCGTTATACAGAGGGAATAGAGCACAGGATAACAGTGTTATACAGAGGGAATAGAGCAAAGGATAACAGCGTTATAAGGACCTTACGGATAACAATAACATGTCATATGTAATGTATAGTAACCGCTATATAACATGGATATCACTGTAATCCTACCGAGCTGACGGATAACAATAACATGTCATATGTGACGTATAGTAAAGGGCGTACAAAAAAAGATAAAAAAACAGCTGCTAAATTGTGTTTTTTTATTTGTACCACCAAATAAAAAATGAAATAAAAAATTTTCACGGTGTCACATGTCCTCCAGAATGGTACCGATGGAAACGTCAACTTGTCTTACACAAATATTTTGGCACCGCAAGGCCTCTGTGACATGGTGTAATGGCTAAAAAAAACCCTGAAATTAAAAAAGGCCTGAAAATTCCCCAAGTCTCTGTCATGTCTGCGGCCTGTGGTTGTCAGGTGACGCACTGCGGCCACATATGGGGGATTTCTAGAAACATTGGAATAAGAGGAATAAATAGTGAGTTCTATTTCTCAGTTTGTATTTGCTGTGTTATAGGAAAAAATTGATTAAAATAGAATATCTGCCAAAAAAAATTTTATTTTAAATTTCTCCTCCAAATTGCTTAGATTTCTACAAAACACCTAAAGGGTTAACAAACTTATGAAATGTTACTTTGAATACTTTGAGGTGTGCAGTTTTTACAGTGGAGGGATTTATGGGGGTAACTAACATTCAAGCCATACAAATCCACTTCAAAACTGAACAGGTTCGTAATAAAATCAGAATTTTAAATTTTCCTGAAAATTTGAAAAATCTAAGTCCTCTAACATTGTAACAAGTAAAAGGACGTTCACCAAATGACGTCACCATAAAGTAGACATGTTGTAGATGTTGCAGTAATAATTAGTTTAGGTGGCATGACTATTTTTATTAGAGAATTTTGAATATAAAGAAACGTAAATTTTTCACGTTTTTGCGCAAATTAGTTTTTTTTTTTTTTACAAAAAACTACTCAGTGTATCAACCACAATATACCACAAACATGAATAGTAATATGTCACGAAAAAACTCAGAACAACCGCGATAATTAAAAGTACCGCAGAGTTATAACTACATAAAGAGAGACGGGTCAGATTTGAAAAAAAGGCCCCGGGCATTAAGACCAAACAGGCTGCAGGAGGAGGTAACAGGCTGCAGAGGCAAAAGGGGCTGCGGTGGCGAGGGGTTAACAGGCTGCGGAGGCAAGGGGTTAATGTGGTTAAAAAAAAATTGCTAATCTATACTTACCTGTCTGCGACGCCCCAGTGTTTGGTCCTGTCCCCCCCCTCCCCGCTACCAGTATCCCCTCAGCAAATCACTGCATGAGATGTGACAGCGCTGTGGCCAGTGATTGGCTGAGCGGGCTGTCGCTCTTGAGGTGCTCTGTCTCAATTAGTGATTGGCTGAGTGAGCTGTCACTCTTGTTGCGCTCTCTTTCTCAGTCAGTGATTGGCTGAGTGGGCTGTCACTCTTATGGCTCTCTGTCTCAGTCAGTGATTGGATGAGTGGGCTGTCACTCTTATGGTGCTCTGTCTCAATCAGTGATTGACTGAGTGGGCTGTCACTCCTGTGGCGCTCTGTCTCAATCAGTGATTGGCTGAGTGAGCTGTCACTCTTGTTGCGCTCTCTGTCTCAGTCAGTGATTGGATGAGTGGGCTGTCACTCTTGTGGTGCTCTGTCTCAAACAGTGATTGGCTGAGTGGGCTGTCACTCCTGTGGCGCTCTCTGTCTGATTGGCTGAGCAGGATTTTGGTGACTGTGAGGGAATAAAGGAAGACAATGGCTGGGCAGAAGAAGGACATCTGGGCAGCAGATGTGTGACCTCCATCTTCCCGAATTTGTTCTGAAACTCGCAAACCGTTTTTCTGCTTCTTGGTTGGGCACGTTGGGCTCGCTCATCTCTATTATTAATGTGTGTTACTTACATTTTTTGCACTTACATTTTTTGCGCTGTTCATTTGTAGAGATTTCGGAAGCCCTCTGGTTTGGGAAGTAGTCAGCGAGCCCAAAGTGGATGTCAATGAGCTGGAAAATCTCTTCTCCAAAACGGCTGTAAAAGAAAAGAAGAAACCGATTTCTGACACTATAACCAAGACCAAATCCAAACAGGTTAAAACGTATTCTTTATTTATATTCCTTTTAAAATCGCTATACTTGGACATGCAGAAGAGCAGGCAAACACTAGTTGCAATCAATGGGGCAGTGTGACAGCTGTTTCGCATGACATAGACACGCTTCTACAGACGCTGATGCCGCTAGGTGCTTGAGGTTTAAATACCTCCCATATAGATCATAGTAAACATAATCAAAATTGGTTAAAAACACAAAGTTTCACATGATTATGCATAGTAACGACAAACAATAAGTTTGCATAAACATATTTAAGTCTGTGCGGTCATTTAGACCGGCAGGTCCTTGTGCATTAGTATCTAATTTGTAGTCTAATTTTTTCTTCTTCCTGTAAGAGTTTTTTATTTGTATCACATTCAGAGTTCGGTAAGATTTTTTTTCAGACCCATAAACTTTAAAACATTAGTTTTCCCTTCTCTCCTCTTTTTATTTCCTGGTGACACCCCATGCCTGACAACACCCCCCCCCCCCCTTACAGTAAAAAATACAGAGAGTTCCATAGTGTCGCTGCTCTTACAGTAAAAAGTATAGAGAGTTCCATAGTGTCGCTGCTCTTACAGTAAAGAATATAGAGAGTTCCATAGTGTCGCTGCTCTTACAGTAAAAAATACAGAGAGTTCCATAGTGTCACTGCTCTTACAGTAAAGAATATAGAAGGTTCCATAGTGTCGCTGCTCTTACAGTAAAGAATATAGAGAGTTCCATGGTCTCACTGCTCTTACAGTACAGAATATCCAGCCACATCTATAGAGATCACCCAGCCACGTCTATAGGGATCATCCAGTCACGTCTATAGGGATCATCCAGTCACGTCTATGGGGATCATCCAGCCACATCTATAGGGATCATCCAGCCAAGTCTATAGGCATCACCCAGCCACGTCTATAGGGATCACCCAGCCACATCTATAGAGATCACCCAGCCACATCTATAGGGATCATTCAGCCACGTCTATAGGGATCCCCCAGCCACGTCTATAGGGATCATCCAGTTACGTCTATAGGGATCATCCAGTCACGTCTATAGGGATCATCCAGTCACGTCTATAGGGATCATCCAGCCACGTCTATAGGGATCACCCAGCCACGTCTATAGGGATCATCCAGTCACGTCTATAGGGATTATCCAGTCACATCTATAGGGATCATCCAGCCACGTCTATAGGGATTATCCAGCCACGTTTATAGGGATCATCCAGCCACGTCTATAGAGATAATCTAGCCATGTCTATAGGGATCATCCAGCCACATCTATAGGGATCATCCAGTCACGTCTATACGGATCACCCAGCCACGTCTATAGGGATCACCCAGCCACGTCTATAGAGATAATCCATCCACTTCTATAGGGATCACCCAGCCACATCTATAGCTATCATCCAGCCTTGTCTATAGGGATCATCCAGCCACGTCTATAGGGATCATCCAGCCTCGTCTATAATGCTTATCAGGCCACGTCTATAGGGATCATCCAGCCACGTCTATAGGGATCATCCAGCCACGTCTATAGGGACCATCCAGCCTCGTCTATAATGCTCATCTGGCCACGTCTATAGGGATCATCCAGCCACGTCTATAGGGATCCTCCAGCCTCGTCTATAGGGATCATCCAGCCTCGTCTATAATGCTCATCTGGCCACGTCTATAGGGATCACCCAGCCACATCTATAGAGATCACCCAGCCACATCTATAGGGAGCATTCAGCCACGTCTATAGGGATCACCCAGCCACGTCTATAGGGATCATCCAGTTACGTCTATAGGGATCATCCAGTCACATCTATAGGGATCATACAGTCACGTCTATAGGGATCACCCAGCCACGTCTATAGGGATCATCCAGTCACGTCTATAGGGATCATCCAGCCACGTCTATAGGGACCATCCAGCCTCGTCTATAATGCTCATCTGGCCACGTCTATAGGGATCATCCAGTTAAGTCTATAGGGATCATCCAGTCACATCTATAGGGATCATACAGTCACGTCTATAGGGATCATCCAGCCACGTCTATAGGGATCACCCAGCCACGTCTATAGGGATCATCCAGTCACGTCTATAGGGATCATCCAGCCACGTCTATAGGGACCATCCAGCCTCGTCTATAATGCTCATCTGGCCACGTCTATAGGGATCATCCAGCCACGTCTATAGGGATCCTCCAGCCTCGTCTATAGGGATCATCCAGCCTCGTCTATAATGCTCATCTGGCCACGTCTATAGGGATCATCCAGCCATGTCCCACTTATCCCCACTCTTTTATATACTTGTCAGTTTATTGGGATGTTTTACTAGTGAAAACTTTGCATTTATTTGCTAGAAATCAAACTCTTTTGTCATTTTTCCAGGTCTTTTTAAATCACTTTTCATGGGTAAAAGTTTTTTATTTATTCAGTGATTGCAGATTCGGGCGTTATCTAATCGCTAAATTACCTCACCTACTGTCGAAGAAACGACAGGTGCAGCCCTGACCCTGGCACCCGCCCCGCTGTCCCTGCCTATTTGGCTCAATCGCCCTAGGTGACAGAGGACAACTGGTCGACGGTCCCTAATCCTGTATATGTGTGAACACAGAACAAAGACAAGACAGACAAAACACAATAAATCAGGGTCAGCGGTCCAGGTCAGTAACAAGCGGGCAGCACAGCACAAAAACGTGATCCAAAAGAGAAGTCAAAGGTCAAGAAGCCAGAAAGTCAGAATACCGGTACACAATGCATAGAAACACTAGGTGAAGATACACTAGTAAACTAGGCTCCATCGCAGGCAAGGGATACAGGTATGGGAGGATATTTATGGGGTCTGTCCCAGCCCACACCACAAACACAGCGCAGCCGGGAGCAGGACAGCCCTATCCGCAGCAGAAACAAGGACGCTGCCGCGCCCCTAGCAACCCGGCAGCTGGTTGCCAGGGAAGGTGTCAGCAAGGAGCTGCAGCAGTGCTGCAGACCAGGCCTGCCTCCTAACACCCACTATATCACTGAGCTCCAGGTTTCTTGGTGTTTATCAGAGTTTTCACCACAAAACCCAAGCAAGTAAGCGATTAATGAAACATTTGTAAGAATTTCACACCAGGTCTATACAAAAACTATTGTTCAGCTGTGTTTTTCTTTCTGTACTATGCATTATATTTTAGTCTTTTTATTCTGCGCAGGTTGTCAAGCTTCTGAGCAATAAGAGATCCCAGGCCGTAGGAATATTAATGTCCAGCCTTCACCTAGACATGAAGGATATTCAGCATGGTAAGCACACTTGCATTGTAGAACTCAATTGTTTGCAATATTTAAAGGGAATCTGACCAGGTACAGAGCGGCAGACACAGGCAGATAGGCAGTCGGGAGATAAAACAAGTGATAATAGTTATAAAACAGCATCTTTTCTCAGAAGCTGAATGAAGTGCCACCGCTATCTGCTTGTAGTATTTTCTCAGAAGCTGAATGAAGTGCCACCGCTATCTGCTTGTAGTATTTTCTCAGAAGCTGAATGAAGTGCCACCCGTCTCCAGCTCCATCTGACAGATTCCCTTTAACACGACAGTAATGTCATTACTAGATAAGAACAAGTTTAAAAAAAAATGTACCGCCTTGCTGCCTATATGAGGTGTCACATACCACCAGATCTGTGCTGAATCAGCGGACAGTCCTTTTTTGAATTGGTCGTCCCGTTCTCGTTATTTTTGCCTGTATTCTCATGTGCAAATCAGGTTCATTGTGCACAGGAAGTAAACCCGGGAAGACCAACTCAAAAATATCCCCCCCCCAGATGATGTCTGCCTCCAGTATCCTGCCCAGTCAAATCTAGGAGCTGTCATCAGAGCGGGGTATCTGCCTCTAGTATCCTGCCCAGCCGGATCTAGGAGCTGTCATCAGAGCGGGGTATCCGCTTCCAGTATCCTGCCCAGCCTGTCAGTGCAGCTTGATCTGAGAGCTGTCATCAGAGAGGGGTATGCCGCCTCCAGTATCGTGCCTGGCCTGTCAGTGCAGCCGGATCTGAGAGCTGTCATCAGAGAGGGGTATGCCGCCTCCAGTATCGTGCCTGGCCTGTCAGTGCAGCCGGATCTGAGAGCTGTCATCAGAGAGGGGTATGCCGCCACCAGTATCCGGCCCAGTCTGTCAGTGCAGCCTGACATAGAAGCTGTCATCAGAGAGGGGTATACCGCCTCCAGTATCCTGCCCAGCCTGACAGTGCAGCCGGATGTAGAAGTTGTCATCAGAGAGGGGTATCCCGCCTCCAGTATTGTGCCCGGCCTGTCAGTACAGCCAGATCTAGGAGCTGTCATCAGAGTGGGGTATCCGCTTCCAGTTTCCTGCCCAGCCTGTCAGTGCAGCTGGATCTCAGAGCTGCCATCAGAGTGGGGCATCCAGCCTCCAGTATCCCGCCCAGCCTGTCAGTGCAGCTGAATCTCAGAGCTGCCATCAGAGCGGGGTATTCTGCCCAGCCTGTCAGTGCAGCCGGATCTGAGAGCTGTCATCAGGGCGGGGTATCCCCCCTCAAGTATCCTGCCCAGCCTGTTAGTGCAGCTGGATCTCAGAGCTGTCATCAGAGCGGAGCGGGGTATCCCGCCTCCAGTATCCTGCCCAGCCTGTCAGTGCAGCCGGATCTCAGAGCCATCATCAGAGCTGGGTATCCAGCCTCCAGTATCCTGCTCAGCCTGTCAGTGCAGCCGGATCTCAGAGCAGTCATCAGAGTGGGGTATCCCACCTCCAGTATTGACAGTGCGAGGAGCGAGAAGCACCATACCCAGCTTATAGAGCTGAATTTGTGAGAGGTGCACTTGCTAGAGAGATAATATCCGTACTGACTCAGATCCCTGTCAGTACAGATTGAACAATAAGGACTTATATCTATCCACATGGCTCATATTCAGTTTATGTACTTTATATCTCCTCCCCCCTATAGCTGAAGAAGGTTCTTGTTTAGTGATGAGCGAGTACTAAAATGCTTGGGTGCTCGTTACTCGAAACGAATATCTCCCGATACTCGAGTGCTCGTTTCAAGTAACGAACCCCATTAAAGTCAATGGAAGACTCGAGCATTTTTTGAGGGGACTCAGGTTCGGTAGAGGGAAGGTTGTGTGAAAACCTGTCAACCTCAGAAATTGATGGAAACACAACGGAAATGGACAGGAAACAGCAGGGGCAGCATGTATGCATGCCTCTGAGGCTGCCTAATGGCACCATTATGCCTAATTCTGTGCAACAGCCTGGTTAAAACAGAGTAAGGCATATGGACCACCCAAAAACTCAGCCTGACACAGCATGGCAATGAGAACACATGGAACCATTAAAACAGAGGTAGCATATCATAAACCAGCCAAAAATTCTGCCTGACACAGCATGGCGGTGAGGACAGAGTGAACAAGGTAGAAGCGGTAGCCAGTCAGCCTTCCAAAAATTATACCAGACCTAGCATGGCAGTGACCTCACAGAGAACCATTAAAAGTGAGTGAGGAAGCAAGTGAGCCTCCCAAAAATAGGGCCAGACACAGCATGGCATTGAGCACACAGAGAACCATTACAAGTGAGTGAGGAAGCAACTGAACCTCCACAAAATTAGGCCAGACACTGCAGGGCATTGAGCACACAGAGAACCATTACAAGTGAGCCCACCTAAAAATTGGAGTCCAGGGGCTGGGATATGTAGTGGACATGAACCCGGGTGCTGACAGCTAACGGGCTAGGCCTGCTGTCAGTCACCACTCACCATCAAAAGTACACTTTATGCCTCTCGACCGGGGGTGGTGAGGCCACGGCTAGACCAAAAAAATTAAATAAAACGGCTGGCTGGTTGGTGGGGATGCGATCGGCGGGCCCCAGGCAACCAGTCCCGCTCCTCCGCAGACGTAGTGTGACATCAGAGCATGGCAGTGAGGACACAGAGAACCATTAAAAGTGAGGTAGCAAGTGAGCCTCCCAAAAATTAGGCCTGACACAGCATGGCGATGAGGACACAGAGTTTCATTAAAGCAGAGTTAGCATTTGAACCAACCCAATATTTTGCCTGACACAGCATGGTGGTGAGAATACATGGAACCATTCAAACACCGGTAGCATATGGACCACCCAAAAACTTAGCCTGACACCACAGACCCAGACCAAAATGGACGATACAATTATGGCTAGATTTAGCCTCACACCCACATGCAGTTGTGCGTGAGAGGCATATCTTTGGAGGTAGAGATGAAGAATAACAATAGTCTTCTTAAGAGGCCCTGGAATTTGGTTTGAACGAATGAATACACTTTCAATCCTTTAAAAGAGTCTCTAAGAGAGGGCAAGTGTCTATTAAAAAGACCCGGCCAATCCTGCCTTCGAAAAGGCTACTACAACATCCAAGGAAGGTAGAAGGTGCTGGTGAAAGGCCCGGTCAATCCCGCCTTCAAAAAGGCTACTACAACATCCAAGGAAAGATAGAAGCTACTGGTGAAAGGATGGCAGAGGACACCCCTAAGATAAGATGACATCCACAGATAATATGGTTCGAAATGGACAAGACAAGGAAGGTAAATTGAATTTGACTATTAATTTGACTCTAGCAGTTGGGGTTAGTTTAAGTGGTTGACTTGCGGAAATGCGCACAGCTGCGGTGCACCTTGGTGAGCAAGTCAGCCACATTGGGGTAAGTGTTTTAAGGAACCGCAGCACGTGGGCCAGGCATGGTAGATGTGTGAGGCTGCTGAGTTGCAGAGCCGCCACCGGGTTCGCCCCTTGTCACACGTAACCAAGCTCACTACTAATTACACACGAACCCGGGATGCCAGTTAAGGCCCAGCAATAGCCAACAAGGAGGCAAGGGCAGGCACAGCAGTAGTCAACATGGATGCCGGTTAACTGGCTAGGCCAGCTGTCAGTCACCATCAAGGGTACACCTGATGCCTCTCGACCGGGGGTGGTGAGGCCCCGGCCATGGGTAGACAAAAAAATTTTAATAAAACAGCTGGCTGGTTGCCGGGGGCGCGATCGGCGGGCCCCCGGCAACCAGTCCCGCTCCTGTAGCAGTTGGGGTAACATTCCCTGCATCACGTGAGTCCCCACTCCTACCCCCACCACCCTTTCGATTTTCAATTTGAATGTAGCAGTTGGGGTAGCATTCCCTGCATAATGTGACTCACCACATGTCCCCCCAACGCTTTTTTGATTTTGAAATTGACTTTGATTCTTGAGGATCTGGCAATTGTCTCACCATTACAAGTGAGTGAGGAAGCAAGTGAGGCCCCCAAAACTAGGCCAGACACTGCATGGCATTCAGCACACAGAGAGCCATTACAAGTGAGTGAGGAAGCAAGTGAGGCCCCCAAAAATTGTAGTGAGTCCAGGGGCTGGGATATGTAGTGGACATGAACCCGGGTGCTGACAGCTAACTGGCTAGGCCTGCTCTCACTCACCACTCACCATCAAGAGTACACTTGATGCCTCCAATAAGCAGTAAAGTTCTATGCATGATGTACTACAAATCCCAGCAATACAGTGTAGTACACACACTAGTTTAGGGGGTGCTTAACGGTGCTATCTGGTATGGGCACCAACTGCACACACTTTGTGACCCCAATACAATGAGCAGTGAAGTTCTATGCAGGATGCACTACAAATCCCAGCTATACAGTGCAGTACACCAGCACCACCAGCCCCAAAATAAAAAAAAAGTACACTGAGCACTTCTTAGGGGTGTGTATGCAGCACCTAATGTCCCCTTTCTGCCAGCAGCCGGTCACCACAGTGTGCTGGTGAAATCGCGGTAGCAGCACTACAACTCCCAGCCAGCAGTCTGTAGTAATAGTATTAATAAAAGGTCTGTGTGTTTGTATTGCTGGTATATACCCGGCCTACTGGAAGGCTATATCCTACACTGACACTCTCCCTGACCAGCAGCAGCTCTCTCCCTGATCTCTCACAGCATGCGCCTGAAGCCAGCACTGCCCCGCCCAGTTTTATATGGCAGGGTCATCTGATCTGGCCAACCAATCGCTGCTATAGACATGTATGGGACCCACGTCATCGCAGGATGTACCAAAGAGTCTCCTGCATGTTAATTGGCTGCGAAATAGCGCCCAAACTTACAGGAAACGGATGATGAGATTTCCTCGAGTATCACGAGTACCATGGAGTACCCTAATACTCCATTGAGTACCAAACTCGGACGAGCACGTTCGCTCATCACTATTCTTATTTCTTTACATTGTGTTCCAAGTTATTATGCAAATAACATTTTCTCATATTTTCCACAATTTCCTATATGAATTGCAGTCATTGTAATTTTCCAGTCATCAACTATTCGAGTATAATTGAAAGGTTTTTGAACAAACGATAACAGTATATGTAGAAAAGAAAAAACACTCAAAATGCATGTTCTAAATTATTATGCACAGTAATCCTATAGATGCATGTATGTTATTGCTATACGTAGATCCTTCCCTGTTACCAGAACACTAATACTTGTATACTTGTATTTCTTTCTATATTTAGCGGTTTTGAGAATGGACTATTCCGTGGTGGATTTAGAAACTCTTCAAGCTTTATATGAAAATGTAAGTTCAGTTTGCAAAGTAAATACCCAACTAAATAGTAACTTAAATGTACAATGGCCTTCTGAAAAATTGTATTAAAAAATCGTATACAGTTTTCATATACATAGACAGTGTGTGTGTGTATGTATATATATATATATATATATATATATATACACATACACACACACACACACAGCTGGAGCGTTTCCTGTAGCGGCTGACGTGTTCTACTATTCTATTCCCCAATCTTATATCCATTAGGTTAATTCCCCTAACCCTCGTGAGGGCAGTGTCTTATATACTAGTGGTGTCTTATCCCCCAGTCATTAGTCTTGACTGGTTGACTCCCCCCATACCACATGGCCCGACCTCCGCAGTGTAAGTCTGCTAGACCAGTGCCGCTTACCGAGCCTTCACATAGCTGGAAAGTCCCCAAGACACAGTTCACATGTAGTGTTTTTTTCACTGTTACAACCAGGTCATATTCTGGTGACACCTGACGCTGTTCTGGACTATTTTGTCCTATTGCACATGTCACAGCTCAGACTTATTCACCAGTCAGTCGTACCTCGTGGTTTATTACATCCCTTCCTTTTTTGCATACGTTTTAGGGAGAGGTATCTCAATTGCCCTAATTTGTCGGTGTTAACTTATATTCACATTATATTGCACAGTCCTTCTCCCAAATATTTTTTCACATACAACATTTTTTTTATTTATTACATTTTTTATTACTGAAGACACTTTGTACTTCCCTTTTTTGCATTCATATGGTGCTCTTCAGACTTGTATTTGTGGCCCAACGTGTTTCCTCTGCAGCCGATCATCAGGGGCCTCGCTGCTGTGATTAAGAACAAGGTTCCTGAAACATTCCTCATGCCGTTGCCCAGCTTGGATGATGGCTGCACACTCTGAAGAGCACCATACCAATGCAATAAAGGGAAGTACCAACTGTCTTTAGCATGTAAAAAAATATTTGGGACAAGGACTGTGCAATATAATGTGAATATAATCCAAATGCAAGAAAAAAAGAGAAAAATGTAAAGGGCACTCACCTAAAAAACTTATTTTTTATTCATTTTCTTTTAAAATCGCCTTACTAGGACATGCAGGAGAGCAGGCAAACACTTTTTCCAATCAATGTGGCAGCCACTGTCCTAGTATGGCGATATTAAAAATAAATAAAGAAAGAATACGTTTTATCGGTGAGTGCCCTCTACATTTTTCTCTTTTTTCTTGCATTTGGATATTATTTGGATTCCTTAAGTATAAGTGAGCACCTGTATTTTTCATGCAAACTCATTATTATTTTTTGCATCAAGTTTAATCATTTACATACAGCTCAGTAGTGTCGGTAGCTTTATTTTTATGATATAATAATGTAAATATTAAGTTAAGTTATATTAATATTAAGTTAACACCGACAAATTAGCGCAATTGAGATACCTCTCCCTGAAACATATGCAAAAAAATGTATGGGATACAATAAAACACGAGGAAGGACTGAATGGTGAATAAGTCTGAGCTGTGACATGTGCAATAGGGCAAAATAGTCCAGGACAGCGTCAGGTGTCACCAGAATATGACCTGGTTGTAACAGTGAAAAAAAAACCTACATATGAATTGCGTATTAGAGACTTTTTGGTGAAAACCTAAATGCAGGTGACACAATAGTATAATGCAAGGGGGATGGCTGTGAACATATAAATGTGTTTGGTTTTCTAAAAATATTAATTTTAAGGAAGATAAATAAAGATATATTTTTTTAAACGAACTATCCAGTATTTCAGTGATCCTATAATTGCAAGGATAGTCAGTATTTTTATATATATATATATATATATATATATATATATATATATACACACATATCATTACTGATGTCCTTGCAGCCCTCGCTGTATATATATACGTAGTTAGAGATGTCCATGCAGCCCTTGCGCTATATTATATATATTATATTATATATATATATCATTACTGATGTCTGTGCAGCCCTCGCTATATTAATATATATGTAGTGATGTCCATGCAGACCTTGCTGTGTATACATATATATATATATATATATATATATATATATGTGTGTGTAGTTAGTGATGTCCGTGAAGCTCTTGCTATATATATATATATATATATATATATATATATATATATATATATATTATATTCTATCTATCTCATTACTGATGTCTGTGCATTCCTTGCTTTATATGTCATCCGTGAACTGCTTGCATATTAGTTTTTCTCAGAAAATAAGATCGAGTCTCATTTTGCAGGCTTTTTGGAGTAGGTTTGGAATTTAAGCCCTAGTTACAGTCAGCTGACCAGATCCCTGACACTGGGCGTTGAACATCAGCCAATCACTGCCAGACTTGTTATGCTCTGCCCCCTTCTCAGCAAAAGCTGCAGGGGAGGCAGGAGGGGTAAGAAGCAGCACAGCAGGGGACACTGAATATTGGCAGCCACACACCAGTATAACAACAATCTCCACCACAGGGCCAGGTGTTAATGGAGGAAACTTACCGATAGGGCCCCACTCCTGCTCAAGCATGAGGTCCTCTAATGCCTGCAACTCTTCCAGTTCTTCCTGGGCTGTAAAAGAAGTTATGCTTAAGAACCAATTTATGGGAAAATAGAAGCATGTTCTGGACTGTTATAAAATAATCAAAACTGGCGGCTGGCTAAATATTAAACCCAAAGTCAAGAGCCACAGCCACTCAGCAGTCATGTGAATGGTGGTCTCCATCTCTAATGGCCATTGATGAGAGTGTGAATGGTGGTCTCCATCTCTAATGGCCATTGATGTCAGTGTGAATGGTGGTCTCCATCTCTAATGGCCATTGATGAGAGTGTGAATGGTGGTCTCCATCTCTAATGGCCATTGATGTCAGTGTGAATGGTGGTCTCCATCTCTAATGGCCATTGATGTCAGTGTGAATGGTGGTCTCCATCTCTAATGGCCATTGATGAGAGTGTGAATGGTGGTCTCCATCTCTAATGGCCATTGATGTCAGTGTGAATGGTGGTCTCCATCTCTAATGGCCATTGATGAGAGTGTGAATGGTGGTCTCCATCTCTAATGGCCATTGATGTCAGTGTGAATGGTGGTCTCAATCTCTAATGGCCATTGATGTCAGTGTGAATGGTGGTCTCCATCTCTAATGGCCATTGATGAGAGTGTGAATGGTGGTCTCCATCTCTAATGGCCATTGATGAGAGTGTGAATGGTGGTCTCCATCTCTAATGGCCATTGATGAGAGTGTGAATGGTGGTCTCCATCTCTAATGGCCATTGATGTCAGTGTGAATGGTGGTCTCCATCTCTAAAGGCCATTGATGTCAGTGTGAATGGTGGTCTCCATCTCTAATGGCCATTGATGTCAGTGTGAATGGTGGTCTCCATCTCTAATGGCCATTGATGAGAGTGTGAATGGTGGTCTCCATCTCTAATGGCCATTGATGTCAGTGTGAATGGTGGTCTCCATCTCTAATGGCCATTGATGAGAGTGTGAATGGTGGTCTCCATCTCTAATGGCCATTGATGTCAGTGTGAATGGTGGTCTCCATCTCTAATGGCCATTGATGTCAGTGTGAATGGTGGTCTCCATCTCTAATGGCCATTGATGAGAGTGTGAATGGTGGTCTCCATCTCTAATGGCCATTGATGAGAGTGTGAATGGTGGTCTCCATCTCTAATGGCCATTGATGAGAGTGTGAATGGTGGTCTCCATCTCTAATGGCCATTGATGTCAGTGTGAATGGTGGTCTCCATGTCTAATGGCCATTGATGTCAGTGTGAATGGTGGTCTCCTGTTACGGCCGCGGCGGCGTCCCGCGTTCCGGGCCGCCGCCGCGACCGCTACCTGCCCTATGCAGCAGCCGGTGTCCATAGTCGGGGACCCGGCGCTGCTGTCACCTCGGCCCCGGGGGGCGCCTCACCTCTCCACGCTCCTGTCTCCCGCTGTGCCGGCCGGCGCGCGCGTCCCCGCCTCCTCGGGCGCGCGCGCGCCGGCTGTCTCAGATTTAAAGGGGCAGTGCGCCCCTAATTGGTAGTTGCATCCAATCACTCCCCTATAAATCCCAGCATGCCCTGTCCTTAGTGTTGGAGCCTCTACATGCTTCCCATAGCGTTTGGCCCAGCCCCCTGTTGTTCCTGAGTCCTATCCGTTACCCGGTCCCTAGTCCCTGTTCCTGGTTCCTGTTTCCCTGTCACTCCATCTGTTCCTGCGTTCAGCCTGTCACGTGCGCTCTCACCTGCAGACCTTTGCCAGTGCCATCTCCTGCCTACTGCTCCTGCCACGCCTCGCCTGCCGTCACCAGCAACCAAGCCAGGGGTAGCGACCTGGGGGTCGCCTGCCGCAGCAAGTCCATCCCGCCTTGCGGCGGGCTCTGGTGAAAACCAGCGGCCCCTTAGACTCCGCTCCCTGGTGAGGTTTGTGCCATCGCTGGTGCCGGTCCAGTGGATCCACTACTCCAGGCGTTACAGTAGGCTCCAACCATGGATCCCGGCGAGGTGCCAGATCTCCGTGACGTCGCCAGAGTGGTCGCGCAACAGGCTCAACAAATCCAGAAACAGTCACAGCAGATCCAGCAACTCACTGCCGCCTTACAGCAGCAGACTACTGCCCAGCGCACACCATCTCCTGACGCTGCTTCTTCACTCCGACTGGCTCTCCCAAGCAAGTACTCTGGGGACTCTAAGTTGTGCAGAGGATTCCTGACTCAGTGCACCATGCACATAGAACTTTTGAGTAGTCAGTTTTCCACCGAGCGCTCTAAAGTGGCTTTCATCATCAGCCTATTAGAGGGTAGAGCCCTGGCCTGGGCCACGCCACTGTGGGACCGTGATGATCCTGTTGCTGCCAATCTCCGGGCCTTCCTATTCGAGTTTCGCTCCGTCTTTGAGGAACCTGCCCGTGCTTCTTCGGCCGAGACTGCTCTCCTCAACCTCTCTCAAGGCAGCTCCTCTGTCGGTGACTACGCCATCCAGTTCCGCACCCTGGCAGCTGAATTGGACTGGAACGAGGCCGCCCTGTTGGCCACCTTCAAGAAGGGCCTGTCTAGTCGAGTGAGAGACGTGCTCGCTGCCCGAGACCTGCCTACCTCCCTGAACGAACTCATTCTACTGGCCACCCGAGTTGATACTCGTTTTTCGGAGAGGGAGGAGGAGGTTCGGCATGAACATTTACTAACCCATTCCCGTCGCCACCCCCAGCTGGCGCCGGTTTTCCAGAATCCTGACCTTTCGATGTCCCAGCCCTCTCCTGAGATTCCTATGCAGGTGGAACGGGCTCACCTGACGCCTGATGAAAGAATCCGGCGCCTGGAGCAGAATCTCTGTCTCTATTGCGGTGGTTCCGATCACTTCCGGCTGGGATGTTCCCTACGTCCCCAAACATCCGGAGGACGCTCGCACCTAGGTCCGGTGGGACAGGTGTCCCTAGGTGCGAATGCCACCATTCCAAGTCTGTCTATGCCTGTTTCCATCCGGACTCCCTCAGGACAAAATCATCAGACTACTGCCTTCCTCGATTCTGGCTCAGCAGGCAGTTTTATTGCGGCAACATTGGTCCAAAGATGGCGGCTACCCGTGACCCGACTAGCCAGGCCCCTGACTATCTCCTCGGTCACGGGCGAAATTCTTACCGACCGTGTGTACTACCAGACCGCATCTTTAGTCCTCCAGGTGGGTCCTTCACATCAAGAAGAGATATCCTTCTACGTTCTGCCCCATTCTTCCCCCGCGGTCCTCCTGGGACTCCCGTGGCTACAAGAACATGCTCCTCAGCTGGACTGGAGAACCGGGGAGATTCTCAGTTGGGGTCAGGACTGTTCCCACCAGTGTCTCAAGTCACCTCAGACCAAGTGTATTTTGTCATTTCCTGTCCCGGCCAAGCCTCTATCCGGCCTACCGGCAGAAGACCAAGACTCGGCGGATGCCTTCTCTGCCGAGGTGTACCCTCTCCCCGTACCCAAGACTAAGGTCGTGTCCTCTCACCACCGGAAGAACTTACAGAAGGTCCCTTGCCACGTTATACCGCCTGATCGCCTAGCACCAGTCGTCACCTCCACTCTTCAGAGAGTACCCCCCGGAAAGACTCATGTTCACCCTGCGCTTCGAAGAGGTATTTTGAACTGGGGACATTCCTCGTTGGAGGCCGGGCACCCGGGAGTCCGTAAGACCGGCCAACGGATCTCTCGCCACTACTGGTGGCCCAGCCTATCCCAAGATGTCAAAGACTTTGTGGCTTCCTGTGCCATTTGCAGGCAAGAAAGAGGGGGAGGCCAACGGGGGGGGGTACTGTTACGGCCGCGGCGGCGTCCCGCGTTCCGGGCCGCCGCCGCGACCGCTACCTGCCCTATGCAGCAGCCGGTGTCCATAGTCGGGGACCCGGCGCTGCTGTCACCTCGGCCCCGGGGGGCGCCTCACCTCTCCACGCTCCTGTCTCCCGCTGTGCCGGCCGGCGCGCGCGTCCCCGCCTCCTAGGGCGCGCGCGCGCCGGCTGTCTCAGATTTAAAGGGGCAGTGCGCCCCTAATTGGTAGTTGCATCCAATCACTCCCCTATAAATCCCAGCATGCCCTGTCCTTAGTGTTGGAGCCTCTACATGCTTCCCATAGCGTTTGGCCCAGCCCCCTGTTGTTCCTGAGTCCTATCCGTTACCCGGTCCCTAGTCCCTGTTCCTGGTTCCTGTTTCCCTGTCACTCCATCTGTTCCTGCGTTCAGCCTGTCACGTGCGCTCTCACCTGCAGACCTTTGCCAGTGCCATCTCCTGCCTACTGCTCCTGCCACGCCTCGCCTGCCGTCACCAGCAACCAAGCCAGGGGTAGCGACCTGGGGGTCGCCTGCCGCAGCAAGTCCATCCCGCCTTGCGGCGGGCTCTGGTGAAAACCAGCGGCCCCTTAGACTCCGCTCCCTGGTGAGGTTTGTGCCATCGCTGGTGCCGGTCCAGTGGATCCACTACTCCAGGCGTTACATCTCCATCTCTAATGGCCATTGATGAGAGTGTGAATGGTGGTCTCCATCTCTAATGGCCATTGATGAGAGTCTGAATGGTGGTCTCCATCTCTAATGGCCATTGATGAGAGTGTGAATGGTGGTCTCCATCTCTAATGGCCATTGATGAGAGTGTGAATGGTGGTCTCCATCTCTAATGGCCATTGATGAGAGTGTGAATGGTGGTCTCCATCTCTAATGGCCATTGATGTCAGTGTGAATGGTGGTCTCCATCTCTAATGGCCATTGATGTCAGTGTGAATGGTGGTCTCCATCTCTAATGGCCATTGATGAGAGTGTGAATGGTGGTCTCCATCTCTAATGGCCATTGATGAGAGTGTGAATGGTGGTCTCCATCTCTAATGGCCATTGATGAGAGTGTGAATGGTGGTCTCCATCTCTAATGGCCATTGATGTCAGTGTGAATGGTGGTCCCCATCTCTAATGGCCATTGATGTCAGTGTGAATGGTGGTCTCCATCTCTAATGGCCATTGATGAGAATGTGAATGGTGGTCTCCATCTCTAATGGCCATTGATGAGAGTCTGAATGGTGGTCTCCATCTCTAATGGCCATTGATGAGAGTGTGAATGGTGGTCTCCATCTCTAATGGTCATTGATGTCAGTGTGAATGGTGGTCTCCATCTCTAATGGTCATTGATGAGAGTGTGAATGGTGGTCTCCATCTCTAATGGCCATTGATGAGAGTGTGAATGGTGGTCTCCATCTCTAATGGCCATTGATGTCAGTGTGAATGGTGGTCTCCATCTCTAATGGCCATTGATGAGAGTCTGAATGGTGGTCTCCATCTCTAATGGCCATTGATGAGAGTGTGAATGGTGGTCTCCATCTCTAATGGCCATTGATGAGAGTGTGAATGGTGGTCTCCATCTCTAATGGCCATTGATGTAAGTGTGAATGGTGGTCTCCATCTCTAATGGCCATTGATGTCAGTGTGAATGGTGGTCTCCATCAATACACCTGGTCATGACCAGAATCATGTCTTTTAACCCTCTCTTCCCATCTGCTCAAGTCTTGTTGAAGCTGCCCCTATCTGTTCCTGTAAAGTACCATCTGGCTCTCAAGAACTCTAATCATGAATTAAATCTAATCATGAGTACCATAAAACACCTGCCACATGCCTCTCGCCATTTTTTCTCCATCTCCCACTTGGAAGGCAGGAAATACTTGAATTCTTAAACCAAATGGTTACCTTACTCCATGATTTTCTGGTCCGCGTTGTCATTAGGTCTCATAGATTTATTTTCCATTTTACAATTCCAACAACCTTTTTACAATTCATGTAGTGGGGTATACAGCTAGTGTAGTGTACACGGTTAATTCTTTATTGAAACCCATCCAAACTAAAAACATTTAAATTACCCATTAAAACATAGACCAACCTTCTTAGACGGGGCTAATTCTTGTTTTTCTTCTGCTTGAAGTAAAAATTCAAATGACGCCCCCTTTTAAAAATCATGACCACATAGTAACAAAAAAATAAAATTACTAACCGGTAATTTCTTTTCATTGAGCCTATGACGGCACCCCTGGAGAGGACCATCTCCTCCCATTGGACAGGTAACAGGACCACTGGACCTTAACCCTTTGAGGACCAGGCCCAAAATGACCCAGTGGGCCGCGCAAATTTTGATCTTAGTGTTTCCGTTTTTCCCTCCTCCCCTTCTAAGAGCTCCAGCACTCTCAGTTTTCTATCTACAGGCCATGTAAGTGCTTGTTTGTTACAGGAATAGTTGTACTGTGTAATGGCGTCTTTCATTCTACCATATCATGTATGATGGAACCCCATGTATGATGGAACCCCAAATATATTATGTATGATGGAACCCCAAATATATTATGTATGATGGAACCCCAAATATATTATGTATGATGGAACCCCCCCAAATATATTATGTATGATGGAACCCCCCCAAATATATTATGTATGATGGAACCCCAAATATATTATTTATGAAGATATAAATAGGTGAAATCGTAAAAAAGAATGCAATATGGTAACGTTTGGGGGGTTCCTGTGTCTACGTAATGCACTATATGTTAACAGCGACATGATACCATTACTCTATAGGTCTGAACACAACCAGATGCAGGTTACACAGATTCTCTAATGTTATATATATATTTTTTTATGAAATATTTTTTTTTGGCAATTAATTATTAATAAAATGGGCCTATTGTGACGCTTATAACGGTTTTATTTTTTCACCTACGGGGCTGTATGGGGTGTAATTTTTTTCCGCCATGATCTCTAGTTTTTATTAATACCATATTTGTGAAGATCGGACGTTTTAATCACTTTTTATTGATTTTTTAAAATATATAATGTAACATAAAATCGGTAATCCGCGCACTTTTTTCCCTCTTTTCGTGTACGCCGTTTACCGTTCACAATGACGCTTGTTATATTTTAATAGATCGGACAATTACACACGCTGCGGTATATTATATGTTTATTTATTTGTTTTTATATATTTTATTTATATAATGGGATAGGGGGGTTATTTCAGCTTTTATTGGGGGAGGGGCTTTGGGGTAGTGTAATAGTGTTTTGAACTTTTTTTTTTTTTTTTTTACCTATTTGAAGTCCCTTTGGGAGACTTTTACATACAGTACTTTGATTGCTCACACTGTACAATGCTATGCCATAGGCCTAGCATTGATCAGTGTGATCGGCGATCTGCTCATTGAGCCTGCCTGTGCAGGCTCAGTGTAGCAGATCGCCGATCGGACCGCACGGAGGCAGGTGAGAGACCTCCGGCGGTCCGTTTCAACGATCGGGACCCCTGCAGTCACACTGCGGGGGTCCCGATCGGTAAGGGAGTTAATGACACGCGGCAGCGCGATCGCTGCAGCGTGTCATTACCGGTGAGGTCCTGGCTGCAGTGAGCGCGCTCCGGAGCGCGCTTCATAGCGGAAGAACCACCCAGGACGTACAGTTACGTCCAGGGTCGTCTGGTGACAGACTTCCATGACGTAACTCTATGTCCTGGGTCATCTAGGGGTTAAAAAGAAGCGCACTGCCCCACTCACGCCAGTCTGTCAGCAAGAACATAGGAGCAAAGGCTTACAAAACATACAAATAGAAAAAAATACAGCATTAGTGTCATAGTAATTTTGGTTTTTCTCTTCTCGCCCTATGATGGCACCCCTGGAGACTAGAATAGGGATAACTGCCTGCGGGGGGACCACTGCCTGTAGGACTCTACGGCCAAATCCGATGTCCTCTGAAGGGGAAAGCTGTAACTTATAATGTTTAAAAAAACATATGTGGGGTAGAGCAGTGTGTAGCTGCTCTACAAATTTCCTCTATGGACACTGAAGCCCTCTCTACCCATGAGGTAGCCACTGATCTACTGTAGTTGAATGTGCAGTGATGGAGTGAGGTAGGTATTTACCGCTAACTCTGTAGCATTCTCTAGTAGCTTGTTTAATCCATCTCGATATTGTCCGAGAGGTGGCTGCTCTGCCCTTTTTCTTCCCCTGGAAGGCTACTAGAATGTGGTTACATAATCTCCATTCCTTAGTAACTTCTAAGTATTGTATGATAGCTCGCCTGACATCTAGACAATGAAAAGAGGCTTCTCTATCATTGGATGGGTTGACACAGAATGATGGAATTTTATATGTATTTCAGAAATAGGTTCAAAGGGGACCAATGTTAGGCCTGAGAGAACCAAATTTAAGTCCCAGGGCGGAAGTTTCATTTTTAAGGTAGTGCGAAGTCTGATGGCTGCTTTGACGAATCTTTTAACCCAAGGATATTCTGCTAACCTAAAGTCGATGAGAGCACTTAGGGCAGAAATCTGTACTTTCATTGTACTTGGTCTTAAATGTTTATTGAGTCCTTCTTGGAGAAAGTCCAATATGAGAGAAATATTAAGAGGCTCCAAGACATTGACAGGTTGTTTAACGAAGCGGAGAAAGGTCTTCCATGTTCTACAATAAATATCTGATGTGACCTTCTTTCTGCTGGGTAGATATAACCTCGGTTGATAGTCCTCTATCACTTAGTAACTGCCTCTAAAAAGCCAGGCTGTCAGGTGTAAATTTTTAACTCCTGGATGGTACACTGGTCCCTAGTTCAGGAGATCTACTCGGTCCGGCTGTACCCATGGATCCGCTATTGACATTCTCTGGAGCCAGGCAAACCACACCCTCCTTGGCCAGAATGGTGAAATCAGAATTATATGTGCTCCCTCCTGTCTGATTTTCTTGATGACACAAGGAAGTAGTCGGAACGGTGGGAAAGCGTAAAGGAGGCCTGTCTGCAATGGTTGTGCTAGTGCGTCTAGGGCTAGTGGTTTGTCTGATGGGCACAGAGTAGAAGTTCTTTAATGTTTTGGCGAGAGTTCAGTAACCTAAACGAGACTACTAATAACCAGTATCCATAAGCATCAAACAATATATATACCCTACAACGAAAAAGATGCTGGACAATACTCATAAATTATTAAATCAATTAAACTTTATTATTGCATATATTTCTTTGAAAAACAGGAAGCATAAAATGATACAGTACATACATACATTGGATGGCTTACAAGGCAGAGAATAAGAAGAGATTAGGTACGTATTAGGTACGAGTTGATGTTAGTTAACCCCAGGAGGTACAAAAAGTGTGCTATGCTGGTAAACAAATCACTCAAAAAGTGCTTAAACCTATTAGGTGTGTATACACAAGTAAGGAAAAATGCTCACAAAAGAACTTAACCACAGTGGGTATAAGTAACTTCAAGTGCAGACTGAAGTAAAATGTTAAATGCAAAGACAAAGTGTATACTTAGACCTCCATATATAGGACTGTTCTGCCCGGTAACACCACTCACCACTTTTAGCAAGAGGCAAACAGATCTATCTGCGGGAAGTCACAAAGATGACATATCTGGTGGAACACTTCCTAATTTAATTCCCACTCTGCTTGATGGAGTCGGTGTCTGCTTAGAAAGTCCGCCTTGTAATTGTCCACTCCTCTGAGATGGAGAGCTGTCAGCGAGAGGAGGTGGAGCTCTGCCAGCTTGAATGTGAAGTGGAATATCCTCATGAGCTCTCTTGATCTTGTGCCCCCTTAGTGATTTAGGTATGCTATTGCGGTTGCATTGTCCGTAAGTACTCTCACGTTCCTTCCTTGGATGTTGGGAAAAACTTGCGCTAATGTCAGGAACGCCGCTCTCAATTCTATTATGTTCTGTGAATCCCCGGCCTGTTCTGGGCTCCAGGTTCCTTGTAGAACTAGGGAACAAAATAAACTAGGGAACAAAAAAAAAAAAAAAAAACATTGTCTAGTTTCTCACTGCACCCATTCCACTCCTCCAGGATCTGGGACTGTAGGGTTCTAGAATGGTATTGGGACCACTGTAGTGCAGGGATGCAAGAGGTGAGAAGACCCAACACAGGCATAGCTTCTCTTATGGAAACCTGTGGATGATCTAATAACTCCTGGACTTTGAGGATGACCAGGGAGATTTAATTTTCCGACAAAAAGGACCTTTGAGAAACTGAATTAAGACAAATTCCCAAAAATTTGCACTGTTGGGAGGGAATTTTATTTGATTTTTCATCATTGACCTCTTATCCAAGTTTTGCAAAAACCTCCTCTACAAACGAAATGTTAGACCTCACCAAAGCTATAGAATTTTCTACAATGAGAAAATCATCAAGGTGAGGAAATAATAATTATGTCCCTTTCCCTGATATGTGCCATAACCTTAGTAAATATTCTGGGCGCTTGAAAAATACCAAAGGGCATGGCTGTGTACTGAAAATGAAGAACCGAATCCCCCATATTAACTGCTACCCTAAGAAATTTCTGATGATCTAGGTGTACTGGGATATGGTGGTATGCATCCCTGGGATCTATTTTAGCCATGAAACAGTTGTGAGACAAGTTGAGAATGGCAGAAGAAATGAACTCCATTCTAAACTTCTCGTAAGTGAGGACCCGGTTAAGGGGCTTGAGGTGGATGATGGTTCGGAAGGAACCATTTGGCTTCCTGACCACGAAGAGTGTAGAATAGAACCCTCCAAGTACAAAAAGGGATTTAACTTCTACCACCATTGCAGAGTGTTTTTCAGGATCAGAGGCAAGGTTAGTAACAACAAATTTTTCTCCTGGGGAGAACAAGAATGACATTTTTAGGCCATGCTTTATTGTAATTTTACACCATTCTAAACAAAATAAAGCTAATTGCCCTCCCACAGGAACCTGGCGTCATTGTGAAGGCTTCTTTGTTGCCTCACTGCCCGAGAACATGAACCCTTTACCTTTCTTGGGGGGTCTCCAATCCTTCTTCCCCACCTGGGCGCCTCCTCTGGCTCTTTTTCCTCTGCCTCTGGAAGGTCTGGTAGACTGGGCAGAAATTAGAGGAAAGCCCTTTTTCTTATCAGAGGCTTTCTCCAAAACTTTTTCTAAAGCTGAACCAAACAGGAGCTTCCCTTCACACGGGACTGTGCAGAGCTAAGCTTTGGAAGTAACATATGTCTTTCAGTCTCTAAGACAAATGGTTCTCCTTGCAGAATTAGAAAGGGCTGCTGATCTGGTAGAAAGCTACAGGGCATCTGCGGAAGCCTAGGCAATAAAGGATACTGAGTTCTCCACAGTCGGGAATCTAGCCATCAAATATTGGATATTAAAGTCTTTATGCTTTGATGTATCGGGAAAACAGGACGTTGTTTAGGAGCCAGACCCTCGAACATAATGTCCTGAATTGACTTAGGTTGGGGGGTATACTCTATTGCCATGGTTTGTTTTAAAGCCTTTACTATGGTGTTAACATATTTAGGGTAGCTTCACACGGGCGGGCTCGCTGCGAGATTCTCGCTGCGAGCCCGGCAGGTCCTGTCAGTTTCCATAAACTACATACTTGCTGCGGACCGCAGCGAGTATGTAATTGTACCGCGCTTAACCCCTTCTACTCCCGCCGGCTCCCCCGCTGTAAGCAGCATACATTACCTGTCCTTGCTGCACGGGTCCGGCGTCCTGCTCTCCCGCCCGGCCAATCAGTGGCTGCGGCTGGGCAACACACTAATTGGCCGGACGGGAGAGCAGGACGCCAGACCCGTGCAGCAAGGACAGGTAATGTATGCTGCTTACAGCGGGGAAGCCGGCGGGAGTAGAAGGAGTTAAGCGCGGAACAATTACATACTCGCTGCGGTCCGCAGCAAGTATGTAGTTTATGGGAACTGCCAGGACCTGCCGGGCTCGCAGCGAGAATCTCGCTGCGAGCCCGCCCGTGTGAAGCTACCCTTAGAAAGTTTTTTAGTAGCATCCTCATCTGGAGCTTCCACATTAGAATGGAGCTCTCCTGGTTCATCTAGACCTAAAAGTTGTTCGTCCTTCTCTCCCTCATCCTCATCCTCATCATATTGAGAAGATGGGGCCTCCCTGCAAGGCCCTGGGATCTATACCGGGGCTTCATCAACTGGTATGACAACCGCAGGAGGTGTAGTAGATGTGGAAGGGAGAAAGGCCTAAAAATTGAAGGATGAAGCTAAACATACAATCTGAGGCTATGTTCACACTACGTAAAAGTACGGCTGTTGTTGCCGATGGCAACAACGGACGTACTTTTACCGCAGTGGAACACTGCCTTACTTTCAATGGGACCCCGGCCGGAACGTATACACATCGTATGCGCTCCGTCCGGGACCCCGTACGGGGCCGGAAATAACTGACATGTCAGTTTTCTGCGGCCGCAATTCAATGAATTGCGGCCGTAGGAAACCTTGTCAGTTCACACTATGAAGCGAGCGTCTCCGGCCGCTTGCTTCATTGTGTGCAATGGAAAGTTCTGATGCGGGCACGCGCTGATGCTCCCACATCAGAGCTCTGCGGCCGGACAGATCATCTGTCCAGTACTTAAGTACTGGCCGCGATGATCCGGGCACAGACCCGCCGTTCTGTGACCCGGCCGGGGTCACGGAACGGCCGGTCTGATATGTTGTGTGAACACAGCCTGAAGGTTTATTAAAAATAAAAGAGGGAAAAAACATACACATACCCGAATCTGTCTTTTAATCAACCCCTTCATACTTCTTAAGAACACCGGCCCTTGATCATCCAGCACCCTGTTCATACAGCCACCACAGAGTGTCTTAGAATATGAACTACTAAGGCGTTTTTTACAAATCGGACAATCTCTAGGTTTAGGTCTTGACTTCCTAGACTCTCCCTAAATTATAAACCAAACACCTCTATTTAGAAAAAGTGAATAGCACATGAATCAACTGGGGAGAACCCGGCAGCAGTCTCAGGTTAAGGGTTATCAGCCGATTCAGCACCTTTGGACTTCATAATAAATCCACCATACAAGGACAGGGGAGTGAGAAAAAAGACTCCCACCAAACAGTGGCCAGCACACCAGTAAGCAGCAAGCGATCTGGAAGCCCAAATGAGGGGCCGGCTGCCCCCATAGGGATGCTCTCCAGGAGGTGCGGGGGCAAAGGAACATGCTGCAGCTGCAGCAGCGGAGTCTCACGCAGCCCGGATGTTGGCAACTCAGGTATATGCCGGGTGCCCCAGTCTCCCTTCTTAAATGTAGAATCCAGTAGGCAGGGGGAGGGACCACCCGCACTTCCTGCTCCCATGGGACAGGAAACATAAACTGGCCTGAGTGGGACAGTGTGCTTCTTTTTAAGTTCCAGTGGTCCTGTTACCTGTCCAATGGGAGAGGGTGGTCCTCTCCAGGGGTGCTGTGATAGGGAGAGAAGAAAAAGATTGTCGCCTTGCCATTTTAAGTTTACTGTACACAAGCCAACATCCCTAGATAGTAACCATATAGTGGCCGATATTAGTATTACATATTGGAGTTGCTCACTCTATTTTATTATTCTCCATGTAGCCCAGACCACCAACAGTGAAGAATGTTACAGGAGGAGGGGCAGTAGAGACAATGAGGCATGTGCCAGGAAGAGAGGCAGTAGGGACAGGAAGGTGGGCAGTATGGACAAGTGACAGGAGGGGGGGGGAGTAGGGCTAGTGAGGCAATGACAGGAGGGGGGCAATAGGGACAGTGAGCCAATGACAGGAAGGGATTGTAATTGTAGAGACATCAAGACTGTGGAAGGTTGGAGCAGTAGGGATAGTGACTGGAGGGTGCAATAAAGACAGTGAGGCAATGACAGGAAGGGATCGTAAAGGAACAATAGAGATAACAAGGCAGTGGAAGGAGCAGTAGAGACAGTGAAGCAGGGACAGGAGGGAGCAGTAGGGCCAGTGAGGCAGTGACAGGAGGGAGCAGTAGGGCCAGTGAGGCAACAACAGCAGGGAGCAGTAGGGACAGTGAGGAAACCACAGGAGGGAGCAGTAGGGACAGTGATGCAACGACAGGAGGGAGCAGTAGGGACAGTGACGCAACGACAGGAGGGAGCAGTAGGGACAGTGACGCAACGACAGGAGGGAGCAGTTGGGCCAGTGAGGCAACTACAGGAGGGAGCAGTAGGGACAGTGAGGAAACCACAGGAGGGAGCAGTAGGGACAGTGACGCAACGACAGGAGGGAGCAGTAGGGACAGTGAGGCAACGACAGGAGGGAGCAGTTGGGCCAGTGAGGCAGTTACATGAGGGAGCAGTATTTCATGAATACCCTTAGTACTTGTTGTTTGCCATGTCAGTCATTTCATGAGAAAAGGTCTTTAAAGAAATGATCATATTCTGGTTTGTATTTGTGAATGAAACATGCATTACATATCCGTTTTCCTGTTACATTTATAGAGAGCTGCCTCAGAAGAACAGGAGAAAATTGAAAAATTTGTTAAGACTTCAAGAAACAAGGATAGTTCCAAACCCCTGGATAAACCTGAGCAGTAAGTCCTAGTAACTTTACAGGATAAATATTGATGACATGTCGAGGCTGTCACCTTATAAACTGCAGAGGCCCATGGAGCTTGTTTGAAAGGCTTTGTGCTACTCCAGATTAATAGCTAGCACCCAAACCCCCATACAGTATACACACGCCATTAAGGTTTCTTTTAGGAAAACCTCTCCAAACCGTTCACTCCATCCACTCAGTTTTGGAGCAAAGTTTGTAAGAAATCATCTAAGAAAACTCTCAAGAAGGCTCCCGACCAAAGGAACTGACAGGCCTGCACACCTTGTGGGAGCCAAAGCCGCAACCAAAGAGACGTTAATGAGAGGGGGGCATTTATTATGGGGCGGAGGGGCCATTTTCTGAGGTAGAGATAAATTTATTTGCACACGCTTGTTCTATGAATGAATTTTCCCACTGGGCTCCACTAAGCCCGTGGCACCAGAGGGACGGGGAGGGGGTGGAACAGGGGACGTGGGCTCTGGGTCCACTCAATTTATCATTTTTCAGGCTGTAGAATGTCAAAGAAACCAATGTCAGGTCGGAGCTGGCTTAGATCTCACTACATGCGCACAGGATTTATGTAGAGGCAACGCGCTGCTACATAAACCCGCTGAGCTTCTGCGCTGCGGGGACATTTTTTAACCTGGCACAACAAACGCTGGACTTAATGTCATAGAGTATTTGTAGTACTAAGTGTAAGGCTCAGCTAGGGAGGCCATGTGTCAGAGGGCACCAGGACCTCATCTGCCAAGTGAACAATCAGCTCTATGCTGTGTATTTCACATCTAGACTGCAGGCTAGGCCAGTCATCTGGAGCTGGTGACGTCTATGGCCGCTCTATGTGTGGGAAGGAGATTACTACAATTTAGGAGCGCAGGAGGAGAGATTACTACTACTTGGGGGCACAGAAGAAAACATTATTGCTACTTTGAGGCACAGGAGGGAGTTCCTACTACTTGGGGGCAGAGGTAGGGGGATTTTTACTACTTGGGGGCACAGGAGGGGAATTATTGCTACTTGGGGGAACAAGAGAGGGATTATTGATACTTGGGAACACTACTATATCAATACTGAGCGTTAAGCTGCGGGACAGCATTGGGAGCTCTTCCACCCACTGTAGAGACACAGCCACGCGGCATAATTATACATGACACCGAGCGTTCCTGATGCCAGCCCACAGTTTTACACTCTGTAGTATCAATGATCTAAGGAGCGTGTGCATGCGCTCTTAAAGTTCCATGCCCAAATCAGCTAATATATCCCAGTGTTGCCACTGTTAGGCCATCAGAGTATGGCTAATATATACAGGTGTTACCTAAGATAAGTAATCAGTGTGTGTCTAAGGGCCTTTTTACACCAAAAAATGGCCGACAGATTATCTGACAGATTTTTTCAGCCAAAGTCAAGAATAGATTATAAACAGAGAACAGGTCGTAAATATACTGAGATTTCTCCTCTTTTCAAATCCATTCCTGACTTTGGCTAAAAGAATCTGTTAGATAATCTGTCGGGCATTTTTTGGTTTAATAGGGCCTTTATATATACTTACTTGTATCCAGGTCCAGTCTCCTGAAGGCTGCTATATAACAGCTATACTTACCGTATACAGGTCCATTCTCCTGAAGGCAGCTATATAACAGTTATACTTACTGTATCCAGGTCCAGTCTCCTGAAGGCTGCTATATAACAGCTATACTTACCGTATACAGGTCCATTCTCCTGAAGGCAGCTATATAACAGCTATACTTACCGTATACAGGTCCATTCTCCTGAAGGCAGCTATATAACAGCTATACTTACTGTATCCAGGTCCAGTCTCCTGAAGGCTGCTATATAACAGCTATACTTACTGTATCCAGGTCCAGTCTCCTGAAGGCAGCTATATAACAGCTATACTTACTGTATCCAGGTCCAGTCTCCTGAAGGCTGCTATATAACAGCTATACTTACCGTATACAGGTCCAGTCTCCTGAAGGCAGCTATATAACAGCTATACTTACTGTATCCAGGTCCAGTCTCCTGAAGGCAGCTATATAACAGCTATACTTACTGTATCCAGGTCCAGTCTCCTGAAGGCAGCTATATAACAGCTATACTTACTGTATCCAGGTCCAGTCTCCTGAAGGCTGCTATATAACAGCTATACTTACTGTATCCAGGTCCAGTCTCCTGCTATATAACAGCTATACTTACTGTATCCAGGTCCAGTCTCCTGAAGGCTGCTATATAACAGCTATACTTACCTGTAAGAATAGCTTTGTTATTTAGCTTTATTTTTATACATACCGTAATTTTTTATTCTTTGAGTCTAGAAGCAGCACAGATGGGACTTCGCTTCCTCCTCCTTTCTCCTAGGACCACCCTTGTTAAAAAAATACCTGAGACAGGTTGACCAATCATGGAGTAACATACATTATAAATGAGCATCACCACAGCACTTGTGTAAAAACGAATAGCCTCCAATGATGCTGAAACAGAATTGATTGGGAGGGTGGAGATGTGGAGATGTGCTGCCTCTAGACTGGAAGAAGCTAAATTATGGTTTCTACTTTGTCCAGAGGCTGCACAGATGCCGCATTGCAGATTTCCACTTTCTGAACTGACTTGAATTGCGACACTTAGGAACTTCCTTGAGAGTTGACAGTGGATTGGGACATGCAGATACGCATCCATTAAGCCCAATGAGACCTAAGGGCCCTATTCCACTGGACGATTATCGTTAGCATAATCGTTAACGATTAACGATCTCAAACGACCGCTATTGCGAAAGACCTGAAAACGTTCACTCATTTCCATGGAACGATAATCGTTACTTATGATCGTAATTGCGATCGTTTCTTCTTCCGTATTTCTTCGCTATTGCGTTCGTATCTATTGCGAACGACCGAACGCTGTCTTATTCAATGCGAACGATTTGCGAACGTTTTGCGAATGAGCAACGATAAAAATAGGTCCAGGTCTTATAAAGCGATCAACGATTTCTCGTTCGGTCGTTAATCGTTACTGCATTTCAACCGAACGATTATCGTTTAGATTCGAACGATTTAACGATAATCTGAACGATAATCGTCCGGTGGAATAGGGCCCTAAGGTTGCCCAGTTGCACCAGGCTTGATGGTTTATCTTCTTGTACATAACAGTTGGCGTATCTCAAGTCTATTATTAAGCGCCAGTTTGGCCACTTGAAAGAAGAGTCTACACTCCCCTTCCTCCCTCTTTCTCCGGCACCAACTCGCTTGCCTTTTGAAGCAGAATTGGAACTGTATTGTCCGTTGAACGATTTATGACCAATCTTTCCTTTGGTCTGTTTAGGAAACCGATTTTGTGGCCATTTTCTGTTATACTCAGCGCCCACCTGACTTATCTGCGAGGCTTGCACGTAATTCATGCGCCTTGCACCGACAGGCAGGGTCTGGAGAGATCTGGCCTCAGAATTCAGAGAACTCTCTCCGCTTGGATTTGTCACGGTTCTGGGTGTCTCCTTGAGCGACGAAAGAAAAGTTGCCCTTGAAGAATTTAAAAGGCTTTTCCTTAGTAGACTGGGGAAAGGACACAGCCTTACTCTGTTTGCCTGCTTCAAGGATCTTCTCCAACTGAGTACCAGTCAGATGTCTCAGCTCAAAAGGAAAGGTGCAAACATTACTTTTAGATATTTCATCCCCAGAACCAAACAGGACGTCTAGCTGAAGTGATCAAGGCTAGATTCTTTGCCGAGATCTTCAAGATGTCTACTGGGAAATCATATAGAAAGTTGTCGGACTGAGACTTAGTGCAGCACTCACCAGAAGGCAGGCTCATTCATACACAGGAACAGCAGCGCTACCCGGTGATGGAAGGGTATGGGCTTAGCCAGGGTTCCCAACACTGGCCAGTGCCTTAAAGGGACCATATATAACACCAGGGCACAGAATGGCATGGAGATCCTTCACATATACTGCAGTAGGTTCTCTGGTCAGGGTACTTGGTGGGCAGGAAGGCGAAATACAAACCTCACCTGCCCCCCAGGAAAAGGAGAAGAGAAAAAAAACAAGTGCTGCCGTGATGCTGATTTATAATGTATCTTACTCCACGATTGCTTAACCTGCCTCAGGTATTTTTCTTTTAGGTTGGCGGTCCTAGGACAAAGTAGGAGGAACTAAAGTCCCATCTGTGCTGCCTCTAGATGAAGTAGAAAGCTGTTTTCAGGAGACCTGAATAAAGTAAGTATGGCTGTTATATAGCTGCCATAAGGAGACTGGACCTGGATACAGTAAGTATAGCTGTTATATAGCAGCCTTCAGGAGACTGGACCTGGATACAGTAAGTATAGCTGTTATATAGCAGCCTTCAGGAGACTGGACCTGGATACAGTAAGTATAGCTGTTATATAGCAGCCTTCAGGAGACTGGACCTGGATACAGTAAGTATAGCTGTTATATAGCAGCCTTCAGGAGACTGGACCTGGATACAGTAAGTATAGCTGTTATATAGCAGCCTTCAGGAGACTGGACCTGGATACAGTAAGTATAGCTGTTATATAGCTGCCTTCAGGAGACTGGACCTGGATACAGTAAGTATATAGCTGTTATATAACAGCCTTCAGGAGACTGGACCTGGATACAGTAAGTATAGCTGTTATATAGCAGCCTTCAGGAGACTGGACCTGGAGACAGTAAGTATAGCTGTTATATAGCTTCCTTCAGGAGACTGGACCTGGATAAGGTAAGTATAGCTGTTATATAGCTGCCTTCAGGAGACTGGACCTGGATACAGTAAGTATAGCTGTTATATAGCTGCCATAAGGAGACTGGACCTGTATACAGTAAGTATAGCTGGTATATAGCTGCCTTCAGGAGACTGGACCTGGATACAGTGAGTATAGCTGGTATATAGCTGCCTTCAGGAGACTGGACCTGGATACGGTAAGTATAGCTGTTATATAGCTGCCTTCAGGAGACTGGACCTGGATACAGTAAGTATAGCTGCCTTCAGGAGACTGGACCTGGATACAGTAAGTATAGCTGTTATATAGCAGCCTTCAGGAGACTGGACCTGGATACAGTAAGTATAGCTGTTATATAGCTGCCTTCAGGAGACTGGACCTGGATACAGTAAGTATAGCTGTATATAGCAGCCTTCAGGAGACTGGACCTGGATACAGTAAGTATAGCTGTTATATAGCAGTCATCAGGAGACTGGACCTGTATACAGTAAGTATAGCTGGTATATAGCTGCCTTCAGGAGACTGGACCTGGATACAGTAAGTATAGCTGTTATATAGCAGGAGACGGGACCTGGATACAGTAAGTATAGATGTTATATAGCAGCCTTCAGGAGACTGGACCCGAGTTTGACCTTGTGCCGAATCCTTTCCCTATTGAAATTATTGCGTGCCCAAATATTTGGGCCCAAAAACTGGGGGGGCCAGACTGTTCTGCTGTTGAAGGAGGAGGGAAGTAAAAACTTACGGCGTCTTCTATCTTCTTCATTCTGTAATTGATTAGCGCCGGCGGTGGAACATCTCCTCGTGTGACAACAGCTCCACTCACATACATAGCACCTTACTACCAGGTACTGGTCCAGCTCCTCACATACACACACAGCACCTTACTACCAGGCACTGGTCCAGCTCCTCACATACACACACACAGCACCTTACTACCAGGCACTGGTCCAGCTCCTCACATACACACAGCACCTTACTACCAGGCACTGGTCCAGCTCCTCACACACACAGCACCTTACTACCAGGCACTGGTCCAGCTCCTCACATACACACACACAGCACCTTACTACCAGGCACTGGTCCAGCTCCTCACATACACATACACACAGCACCTTACTACCAGGCACTGGTCCAGCTCCTCACATACACACAGCACCTTACTACCAGGCACTGGTCCAGCTCCTCACATACACACAGCACCTTACTACCAGGCACTGGTCCAGCTCCTCACACACACACACAGCACCTTACTACCAGGTACTGGTCCAGCTCCTCACATACACACACAGCACCTTACTACCAGGCACTGGTCCAGCTCCTCACATACACACAGCACCTTACTACCAGGTACTGGTCCAGCTCCTCACATACACACACAGCACCTTACTACCAGGCACTGGTCCAGCTCCTCACACACACAGCACCTTACTACCAGGCACTGGTCCAGCTCCTCACATACACACACACAGCACCTTACTACCAGGCACTGGTCCAGCTCCTCACATACACATACACACAGCACCTTACTACCAGGCACTGGTCCAGCTCCTCACATACACACAGCACCTTACTACCAGGCACTGGTCCAGCTCCTCACACACACACACAGCACCTTACTACCAGGTACTGGTCCAGCTCCTCACATACACACACAGCACCTTACTACCAGGCACTGGTCCAGCTCCTCACATACACACAGCACCTTACTACCAGGTACTGGTCCAGCTCCTCACATACACACAGCACCTTACTACCAGGCACTGGTCCAGCTCCTCACATACACAGCACCTTACTACCAGGCACTGGTCCAGCTCCTCACACACACAGCACCTTACTACCAGGCACTGGTCCAGCTCCTCACACACACACACACAGCACCTTACTACCAGGCACTGGTCCAGCTCCTCACATACACACAGCACCTTACTACCAGGCACTGGTCCAGCTCCTCACATACACACACAGCACCTTACTACCAGGCACTGGTCCAGCTCCTCACATACACACAGCACCTTACTACCAGGCACTGGTCCAGCTCCTCACATACACACACAGCACCTTACTACCAGGCACTGGTCCAGCTCCTCACACACACACACAGCACCTTACTACCAGGCACTGGTCCAGCTCCTCACACACAGCACCTTACTACCAGGTACTGGTCCAGCTCCTCACATACACACAGCACCTTACTACCAGGCACTGGTCCAGCTCCTCACACACATACACACACAGCACCTTACTACCAGGCACTGGTCCAGCTCCTCACACACACACAGCACCTTACTACCAGGCACTGGTCCAGCTCCTCACATACACAGCACCTTACTACCAGGCACTGGTCCAGCTCCTCACACACATACACACACAGCACCTTACTACCAGGCACTGGTCCAGCTCCTCACACACACACAGCACCTTACTACCAGGCACTGGTCCAGCTCCTCACACACACAGCACCTTACTACCAGGCACTGGTCCAGCTCCTCACATACACACAGCACCTTACTACCAGGCACTGGTCCAGCTCCTCACATACACACAGCACCTTACTACCAGGTACTGGTCCAGCTCCTCACACACACAGCACCTTACTACCAGGCAGTGGTCCAGCTCCTCACACACACACACACAGCACCTTACTACCAGGCACTGGTCCAGCTCCTCACATACACACAGCACCTTACTACCAGGCACTGGTCCAGCTCCTCACACACACACAGCACCTTACTACCAGGCACTGGTCCAGCTCCTCACACATACACACAGCACCTTACTACCAGGTACTGGTCCAGCTCCTCACATACACACACAGCACCTTACTACCAGGCACTGGTCCAGCTCCTCACACACACACACAGCACCTTACTACCAGGTACTGGTCCAGCTCCTCACACACACAGCACCTTACTACCAGGCACTGGTCCAGCTCCTCACATACACACACACACACACACACAGCACCTTACTACCAGGCAGTGGTCCAGCTCCTCACACATACACACAGCACCTTACTACCAGGCACTGGTCCAGCTCCTCACATACACAGCACCTTACTACCAGGCAGTGGTCCAGCTCCTCACATACACACAGCACCTTACTACCAGGCACTGGTCCAGCTCCTCACATACACACACAGCACCTTACTACCAGGTACTGGTCCAGCTCCTCACACATATACACACAGCACCTTACTACCAGGCAGTGGTCCAGCTCCTCACACATATACACACAGCACCTTACTACCAGGCACTGGTCCAGCTCCTCACACATACACACAGCACCTTACTACCAGGCACTGGTCCAGCTCCTCACACACACAGCACCTTACTACCAGGCACTGGTCCAGCTCCTCACACACACAGCACCTTACTACCAGGCACTGGTCCAGCTCCTCACATACACACAGCACCTTACTACCAGGCACTGGTCCAGCTCCTCACACACACACACAGCACCTTACTACCAGGCACTGGTCCAGCTCCTCACACACACACAGCACCTTACTACCAGGCACTGGTCCAGCTCCTCACATACACACACAGCACCTTACTACCAGGCACTGGTCCAGCTCCTCACATACACACACAGCACCTTACTACCAGGCACTGGTCCAGCTCCTCACATACACACAGCACCTTACTACCAGGCACTGGTCCAGCTCCTCACACACACACACAGCACCTTACTACCAGGCACTGGTCCAGCTCCTCACATACACACACAGCACCTTACTACCAGGCACTGGTCCAGCTCCTCTCATACACACAGCACCTTACTACCAGGCACTGGTCCAGCTCCTCACATACACACACAGCACCTTACTACCAGGCACTGGTCCAGCTCCTCACACACACACAGCACCTTACTACCAGGCACTGGTCCAGCTCCTCACACACACACAGCACCTTACTACCAGGTACTGGTCCAGCTCCTCACATACACACACAGCACCTTACTACCAGGCACTGGTCCAGCTCCTCACATACACACAGCACCTTACTACCAGGCACTGGTCCAGCTCCTCACATACACACACAGCACCTTACTACCAGGTACTGGTCCAGCTCCTCACATACACACACACAGCACCTTACTACCAGGTACTGGTCCAGCTCCTCACATACACACACACAGCACCTTACTACCAGGCACTGGTCCAGCTCCTCACATACACACAGCACCTTACTACCAGGTACTGGTCCAGCTCCTCACATACATACACACAGCACCTTACTACCAGGCACTGGTCCAGCTCCTCACATACACACACAGCACCTTACTACCAGGCACTGGTCCAGCTCCTCACATACACAGCACCTTACTACCAGGCACTGGTCCAGCTCCTCACATACACAGCACCTTACTACCAAGCACTGGTCCAGCTCCTCACATACATACACACAGCACCTTACTACCAGGCACTGGTCCAGCTCCTCACATACACACAGCACCTTACTACCAGGCACTGGTCCAGCTCCTCACACACACACATACACACACACATACACACAGCACCTTACTACCAGGCACTGGTCCAGCTCCTCACACACACACACAGCACCTTACTACCAGGCACTGGTCCAGCTCCTCACATACACACACAGCACCTTACTACCAGGCACTGGTCCAGCTCCTCACATACACACACAGCACCTTACTACCAGGCACTGGTCCAGCTCCTCACATACACACACAGCACCTTACTACCAGGCACTGGTCCAGCTCCTCACACACACAGCACCTTACTACCAGGCACTGGTCCAGCTCCTCACACACACACAGCACCTTACTACCAGGCACTGGTCCAGCTCCTCACACACACAGCACCTTACTACCAGGTACTGGTCCAGCTCCTCACATACACACAGCACCTTACTACCAGGCACTGGTCCAGCTCCTCACATACACACAGCACCTTACTACCAGGCACTGGTCCACCTCCTCACATACATACACACAGCACCTTACTACCAGGCACTGGTCAAGCTCCTCACATACACACACAGCGCCTTACTACCAGGTACTGGTCCAGCTCCTCACATACACAGCACCTTACTACCAGGCACTGGTCCAGCTCCTCACATACACACACAGCACCTTACTACCAGGCACTGGTCCAGCTCCTCACACACACAGCACCTTACTACCAGGCACTGGTCCAGCTCCTCACATACATACACACAGCACCTTACTACCAGGCACTGGTCCAGCTCCTCACATACACACACACAGCACCTTACTACCAGGTACTGGTCCAGCTCCTCACATACACACAGCACCTTACTACCAGGCACTGGTCCAGCTCCTCACACACATACACAGCACCTTACTACCAGGCACTGGTCCAGCTCCTCACATACACACACAGCACCTTACTACCAGGCACTGGTCCAGCTCCTCACATACATACACACAGCACCTTACTACCAGGCACTGGTCCAGCTCCTCACACACACACAGCACCTTACTACCAGGCACTGGTCCAGCTCCTCACATACACACAGCACCTTACTACCAGGCACTGGTCCAGCTCCTCACACACACAGCACCTTACTACCAGGCACTGGTCCAGCTCCTCACATACACACAGCACCTTACTACCAGGCACTGGTCCAGCTCCTCACACACACAGCACCTTACTACCAGGCACTGGTCCAGCTCCTCACATACATACACACAGCACCTTACTACCAGGCACTGGTCCAGCTCCTCACACACACACAGCACCTTACTACCAGGCACTGGTCCAGCTCCTCACATACACACAGCACCTTACTACCAGGCACTGGTCCAGCTCCTCACACACACAGCACCTTACTACCAGGCACTGGTCCAGCTCCTCACATACACACACAGCACCTTACTACCAGGCACTGGTCCAGCTCCTCACACACACACAGCACCTTACTACCAGGCACTGGTCCAGCTCCTCACATACACACACAGCACCTTACTACCAGGCACTGGTCCAGCTCCTCACACACACAGCACCTTACTACCAGGCACTGGTCCAGCTCCTCACATACACACACAGCACCTTACTACCAGGCACTGCTCCAGCTCCTCACATACACACACAGCACCTTACTACCAGGCACTGGTCCAGCTCCTCACATACACACAGCACCTTACTACCAGGCACTGGTCCAGCTCCTCACATACACACAGCACCTTACTACCAGGCACTGGTCCAGCTCCTCACACATACACAGCACCTTACTACCAGGCACTGGTCCAGCTCCTCACATACACACACAGCACCTTACTACCAGGCACTGGTCCAGCTCCTCACACACACACACAGCACCTTACTACCAGGCACTGGTCCAGCTCCTCACACACACACACAGCACCTTACTACCAGGCACTGGTCCAGCTCCTCACACACACACAGCACCTTACTACCAGGCACTGGTCCAGCTCCTCACACACACACAGCACCTTACTACCAGGCACTGGTCCAGCTCCTCACACACACACAGCACCTTACTACCAGGCACTGGTCCAGCTCCTCACACACACACACAGCACCTTACTACCAGGCACTGGTCCAGCTCCTCACATACACACAGCACCTTACTACCAGGCACTGGTCCAGCTCCTCACACACACAGCACCTTACTACCAGGTACTGGTCCAGCTCCTCACACACACAGCACCTTACTACCAGGCACTGGTCCAGCTCCTCACATACACACACAGCACCTTACTACCAGGCACTGGTCCAGCTCCTCACATACACACACACAGCACCTTACTACCAGGCACTGGTCCAGCTCCTCACATACACACACAGCACCTTACTACCAGGTACTGGTCCAGCTCCTCACATACACACAGCACCTTACTACCAGGCACTGGTCCAGCTCCTCACACACACACAGCACCTTACTACCAGGCACTGGTCCAGCTCCTCACACACACACAGCACCTTACTACCAGGCACTGGTCCAGCTCCTCACATACACATACACACAGCACCTTACTACCAGGCACTGGTCCAGCTCCTCACACACACAGCACCTTACTACCAGGCACTGGTCCAGCTCCTCACAGACACACACAGCACCTTACTACCAGCACTGGTCCAGCTCCTCACAACACACAGCACCTTACTACCAGGCACTGGTCCAGCTCCTCACACACACACACAGCACCTTACTACCAGGCACTGGTCCAGCTCCTCACATACACACAGAACCTTACTAACAGGCACTGGTCCAGCCTCCTCACATACACACACAGCACCTTACTACCAGGCACTGGTCCAGCTCCTCACATACATACACACAGCACCTTACTACCAGGCACTGGTCCAGCTCCTCACATACATACACACAGCACCTTACTACCAGGCACTGGTCAGCTCCTCACATACATACACACAGCACCTACTACCAGGCACTGGTCCAGCTCCTCACATACATACACACAGCACCTTACTACCAGGCACTGGTCCAGCTCCTCACATACATACACACAGCACCTTACTACCAGGCACTGGTCCAGCTCCTCACATACATACACACAGCACCTTACTACCAGGCACTGGTCCAGCTCCTCACATACACCACAGCACCTTACTACCAGGCACTGGTCCGCTCCTCACATACACACACAGCACCTTACTACCAGGCACTGGTCCAGCTCCTCACATACACACAAGCACCGTACACCAGGTACTGTCCAGCTCCTCACATACATACAGCACCTTACTACCAGGGTACTGGTCCAGCTCCTTACATACATACAAGCCACCTTACTACCCAGCACTGTCCAGCTCCTCAAATACACAGCACCTGACTACCAGGCACTGGTCCGCTCCTCACATACACACACAAGCACCTTACCTACCAGCACTGGTCAGCTCCTCACATACACACACACAGCACCTTACTACCAGCACTGGTCCATCTCCTCACATAACACCAGCACACCTTACTACCAGGCACTGGTCCAGCTCCTCACATACATACACACAGCCACCTTAACTACCGGCCACTGGTCCAGCTCCATCACTACACAGCACCTTACTACCAGGCAGCACTGGTCCAGCTCCTCACCAACACACACAGCACCTTACTACCAGGCACTGGTCAGCTCCTCACACACACAGCACCTTACTACAGGCACTGGTCCAGCTCCTCACATACACACACAGCACCTTAATACCAGGCACTGGTCCAGATCCTCACATACACACAGCACCTTACTACCAGGCACTGGTCCACCTCCTCACATACATACACACAGCACTTACTACCAGCACTGGTCCAGCTCCTCACATACAACACAGCACCTTACTACCAGGCACTGGTCCAGCTCCTCACATACACACAGCACCTTACTACCAGGCACTGGTCAGCTCCTCACATACCACACAGCACCTTACTACCAGGCACTGGTCCAGCTCCTCACACACACACAGCACCTTACTACCAGGCACTGGTCCAGCTCCTCACACACACAGCACCTTACTACCAGGCACTGGTCCAGCTCCTCACACACACAGCACCTTACTACCAGGCACTGGTCCAGCTCCTCACACATACACACAGCACCTTACTACCAGGCACTGGTCCAGCTCCTCACATACATACACACAGCACCTTACTACCAGGCACTGGTCCAGCTCCTAACATACACAGCACCTTACTACCAGGCACTGGTCCAGCTCCTCACATACACACAGCACCTTACTACCAGGCACTGGTCCAGCTCCTCACATACACACACAGCACCTTACTACCAGGCACTGGTCCAGCTCCTCACACACACACACACAGCACCTTACTACCAGGCACTGGTCCAGCTCCTCACACATACATACACACAGCACCTTACTACCAGGCACTGGTCCAGCTCCTCACATACACAGCACCTTACTACCAGGCACTGGTCCAGCTCCTCACATACATACAGCACCTTACTACCAGGCACTGGTCCAGCTCCTCACACACACAGCACCTTACTACCAGGCACTGGTCCAGCTCCTCACATACATACACACACAGCACCTTACTACCAGGCACTGGTCCAGCTCCTCACATACATACACAGCACCTTACTACCAGGCACTGGTCCAGCTCCTCACATACACACAGCACCTTACTACCAGGCACTGGTCCAGCTCTTCACATACATACACTACACACACAGCACCTTACTACCAGGCACTGGTCCAGCTCCTCACATACATACACAGCACCTTACTACCAGGCACTGGTCCAGCTCCTCACACACACACACAGCACCTTACTACCAGGCACTGGTCCAGCTCCTCACATACATACACACACAGCACCTTACTACCAGGCACTGGTCCAGCTCCTCACACACACACAGCACCTTACTACCAGGCACTGGTCCAGCTCCTCACATACACACACACAGCACCTTACTACCAGGTACTGGTCCAGCTCCTCACATACACACAGCACCTTACTACCAGGCACTGGTCCAGCTCCTCACATACACACACAGCACCTTACTACCAGGCACTGGTCCAGCTCCTCACACATACACACAGCACCTTACTACCAGGCACTGGTCCAGCTCCTCACACACACACACAGCACCTTACTACCAGGCACTAGTCCAGCTCCTTACATACATACACAGCACCTTACTACCAGGCACTGGTCCAGCTCCTCACATACACAGCACCTTACTACCAGGCACTGGTCCAGCTCCTCACATACACACAGCACCTTACTACCAGGCACTGGTCCAGCTCCTCACATACATACACAGCACCTTACTACCAGGCACTGGTCCAGCTCCTCACATACACACAGCACCTTACTACCAGGCACTGGTCCAGCTCCTCACATACACAGCACCTTACTACCAGGTACTGGTCCAGCTCCTCACACACACACAGCACCTTACTACCAGGTACTGGTCCAGCTCCTCACATACATACAGCACCTTACTACCAGGCACTGGTCCAGCTCCTCACACACACACAGCACCTTACTACCAGGCACTGGTCCAGCTCCTCACATACACACAGCACCTTACTACCAGGCACTGGTCCAGCTCCTCACATACACACACACAGCACCTTACTACCAGGTACTGGTCCAGCTCCTCACATACACACAGCACCTTACTACCAGGCACTGGTCCAGCTCCTCACATACACACACAGCACCTTACTACCAGGCACTGGTCCAGCTCCTCACACATACACACAGCACCTTACTACCAGGCACTGGTCCAGCTCCTCACACACACACACAGCACCTTACTACCAGGCACTAGTCCAGCTCCTTACATACATACACAGCACCTTACTACCAGGCACTGGTCCAGCTCCTCACATACACAGCACCTTACTACCAGGCACTGGTCCAGCTCCTCACATACACACACACAGCACCTTACTACCAGGTACTGGTCCAGCTCCTCACATACATACACACAGCACCTTACTACCAGGCACTGGTCCAGCTCCTCACACACACACAGCACCTTACTACCAGGCACTGGTCCAGCTCCTCACATACACACAGCACCTTACTACCAGGCACTGGTCCAGCTCCTCACATACACACAGCACCTTACTACCAGGCACTGGTCCAGCTCCTCACATACATACACACAGCACCTTACTACCAGGCACTGGTCCAGCTCCTCACATACATACACACAGCACCTTACTACCAGGCACTGGTCCAACTCCTCACATACATACACACAGCACCTTACTACCAGGTACTGGTCCAGCTCCTCACATACACAGCACCTTACTACCAGGCACTGGTCCAGCTCCTCACATACACAGCACCTTACTACCAGGCACTGGTCCAGCTCCTCACACACACACAGCACCTTACTACCAGGCACTGGTCCAGCTCCTCACATACACACAGCACCTTACTACCAGGCACTGGTCCAGCTCCTCACATACATACACACAGCACCTTACTACCAGGCACTGGTCCAGCTCCTCACATACACACAGCACCTTACTACCAGGCACTGGTCCAGCTCCTCACATACACACAGCACCTTACTACCAGGCACTGGTCCAGCTCCTCACATACACACAGCACCTTACTACCAGGCACTGGTCCAGCTCCTCACATACACACAGCACCTTACTACCAGGTACTGGTCCAGCTCCTCACATACACACAGCACCTTACTACCAGGCACTGGTCCAGCTCCTCACATACACAGCACCTTACTACCAGGTACTGGTCCAGCTCCTCACATACACACACAGCACCTTACTACCAGGCACTGGTCCAGCTCCTCACACACACACACAGCACCTTACTACCAGGCACTGGTCCAGCTCCTCACACACACAGCACCTTACTACCAGGCACTGGTCCAGCTCCTCACACACACACAGCACCTTACTACCAGGCACTGGTCCAGCTCCTCACACACACACACAGCACCTTACTACCAGGCACTGGTCCAGCTCCTCACACACACACACAGCACCTTACTACCAGGCACTGGTCCAGCTCCTCACATACACACACAGCACCTTACTACCAGGCACTGGTCCAGCTCCTCACATACACAGCACCTTACTACCAGGCACTGGTCCAGCTCCTCACATACACACAGCACCTTACTACCAGGTACTGGTCCAGCTCCTCACACATACACAGCACCTTACTACCAGGCACTGGTCCAGCTCCTCACATACACACACAGCACCTTACTACCAGGCACTGGTCCAGCTCCTCACATACACACACAGCACCTTACTACCAGGCACTGGTCCAGCTCCTCACACACACACACAGCACCTTACTACCAGGCACTGGTCCAGCTCCTCACATACATACACACAGCACCTTACTACCAGGCACTGGTCCAGCTCCTCACATACACACACAGCACCTTACTACCAGGCACTGGTCCAGCTCCTCACATACACACAGCACCTTACTACCAGGCACTGGTCCAGCTCCTCACATACACACACACAGCACCTTACTACCAGGCACTGGTCCAGCTCCTCACACACACACACAGCACCTTACTACCAGGCACTAGTCCAGCTCCTTACATACATACACAGCACCTTACTACCAGGCACTGGTCCAGCTCCTCACATACACAGCACCTTACTACCAGGCACTGGTCCAGCTCCTCACATACACACAGCACCTTACTACCAGGCACTGGTCCAGCTCCTCACATACACACAGCACCTTACTACCAGGTACTGGTCCAGCTCCTCACATACACACAGCACCTTACTACCAGGCACTGGTCCAGCTCCTCACATACACAGCACCTTACTACCAGGTACTGGTCCAGCTCCTCACATACACACACAGCACCTTACTACCAGGCACTGGTCCAGCTCCTCACATACACAGCACCTTACTACCAGGCACTGGTCCAGCTCCTCACACACACACACAGCACCTTACTACCAGGCACTGGTCCAGCTCCTCACACACACAGCACCTTACTACCAGGCACTGGTCCAGCTCCTCACATACACAGCACCTTACTACCAGGCACTGGTCCAGCTCCTCACATACACACACACACACAGCACCTTACTACCAGGCACTGGTCCAGCTCCTCACATACACACACAGCACCTTACTACCAGGCACTGGTCCAGCTCCTCACATACACACAGCACCTTACTACCAGGCACTGGTCCAGCTCCTCACATACACAGCACCTTACTACCAGGCACTGGTCCAGCTCCTCACACCCACAGCACCTTACTATCAGGTACGGTCCAGCTCCTCACACATACACACAGCACCTTAACTACCAGGCACTGGTCAGCTCCTCACATATACACACAGCACCTACTACCAGGCACTGGTCCAGCTCCTCACACACACAGCACCGTACTACCAGGCACTGGTCCAGCTCCTCACATACACACACAGCACCTTACTACCAGGCACTGGTCCAGCTCCTCACATACACACACACAGCACCTTACTACCAGGCACTGGTCCAGCTCCTCAACATACACACAGCACCTTACTACCAGGCACTGGTCCAGCTCCTCACATACACACATCAGCACCTTACTACCAGGCACTGGTCCAGCTCCTCACATACATACACACAGCACCTTACTACCAGGCACTGTCCAGCTCCTCAACATACACACAGCACCTTACTACCAGGCACTGTCCAGCTCCTCACATACAACACAGCACCTTACTACCAGGCACTGGTCCAGCTCCTCACACACACACAGCACCTTACCAGGACCAGTCACTAGGTACAGCCTATCCTCAGCATACACACACAGCACCTTACTACCAGCACTGGTCCAGCTCCTCACATACACACAGCACCTTACTACCAGGCACTGGTCCAGCTCCTAACATACACACACAGCACCTACTACCAGGCACTGTCCAGCTCCTCACATACACACAGCACCTTACTACCAGGCACTGTCCAGCTCCTCACAACACACACAGCACCTTACTACCAGGCACTGGTCCAGCTCCTCACACACAACAGCACCTTACTACCAAGGCACTGGTCCAGCTCCTCACACACACACACAGCACCTTACTACCAGGCACTGTCCAGCTCCTCACATACATACACAGCACCTTACTACCAGGCACTGGTCCAGCTCCTCACACACAGCACCTTACTACCAGGCACTGGTCCAGCTCCTCACATACACACAGCACCTTACTACCAGGCACTGGTCCAGCTCCTCACATACACAGCACCTTACTACCAGGCACTGGTCCAGCTCCTCGCATACACACACAGCACCTTACTACCAGGCACTGGTCCAGCTCCTCACATACACAGCACCTTACTACCAGGCACTGGTCCAGCTCCTCACATACACACACAGCACCTTACTACCAGGCACTGGTCCAGCTCCTCACATACACACACAGCACCTTACTACCAGGCACTGGTCCAGCTCCTCACATACACACAGCACCTTACTACCAGGCACTGGTCCAGCTCCTCACATACACACAGCACCTTACTACCAGGCACTGGTCCAGCTCCTCACATACACACACAGCACCTTACTACCAGGCACTGGTCCAGCTCCTCACACACACACAGCACCTTACTACCAGGCACTGGTCCAGCTCCTCACACACACACAGCACCTTACTACCAGGCACTGGTCCAGCTCCTCACACACACAGCACCTTACTACCAGGCACTGGTCCAGCTCCTCACACACACACAGCACCTTACTACCAGGCACTGGTCCAGCTCCTCACATACATACACACAGCACCTTACTACCAGGCACTGGTCCAGCTCCTCACATACACACAGCACCTTACTACCAGGCACTGGTCCAGCTCCTCACATACACAGCACCTTACTACCAGGCACTGGTCCAGCTCCTCACATACACACAGCACCTTACTACCAGGCACTGGTCCAGCTCCTCACATACACACGGCACCTTACTACCAGGCACTGGTCCAGCTCCTCACATACACACACAGCACCTTACTACCAGGCACTGGTCCAGCTCCTCACACACACACAGCACCTTACTACCAGGCACTGGTCCAGCTCCTCACATACACACACAGCACCTTACTACCAGGCACTGGTCCAGCTCCTCACATACATACACACAGCACCTTACTACCAGGCACTGGTCCAGCTCCTCACATACACACACAGCACCTTACTACCAGGCACTGGTCCAGCTCCTCACATACATACACACACACACACACACAGCACCTTACTACCAGGCACTGGTCCAGCTCCTCACATACACACAGCACCTTACTACCAGGCACTGGTCCAGCTCCTCACACACACACAGCACCTTACTACCAGGCACTGGTCCAGCTCCTCACATACATACACACACACACACACACAGCACCTTACTACCAGGCACTGGTCCAGCTCCTCACATACATACACACAGCACCTTACTACCAGGCACTGGTCCAGCTCCTCACATACATACACACAGCACCTTACTACCAGGCACTGGTCCAGCTCCTCACATACACACACACACACACACACAGCACCTTACTACCAGGCACTGGTCCAGCTCCTCACATACATACACACAGCACCTTACTACCAGGCACTGGTCCAGCTCCTCACAAACACACTACCAGCACCTGACTACCAGGCACTGGTCCAGCTCCTCACACATACACACAGCACCTACTACCAGGCACTGGTCCAGCTCCTCACACACACACAGCACCTTACTACCAGGCACTGGTCCAGCTCCTCACATACACACTGCACCTTACTACCAGGCACTGGTCCAGCTCCTCACACACACACAGCACCTTACTACCAGGCACTGGTCCAGCTCCTCACATACACACAGCACCTTACTACCAGGCACTGGTCCAGCTCCTCACATACACACACAGCACCTTACTACAGGCACTGGTCCAGCTCCTCACATACACACAGCACCTTACTACCAGGCACTGGTCCCAGCTCCTCACATACACACCGCACCTTACTACCAGGCACTGGTCCAGCTCCTCCATACATACACACAGCACCTTACTACCAGGTACTGGTCCAGCTCCTCACCATACACAGCACCTTACTACCAGGCACTGGTCCAGCTCCTCACTCACACCACAGCACCTTACTACCAGGCACTGGTCCAGCTCCTCACATACACACACACAGCACCTTACTACCAGGCACTGGTCCAGCTCCTCACACACATACACACACAGCACCTTACTACCAGGCACTGGTCCAGCTCCTCACACACACACAGCACCTTACTACCAGGCACTGGTCCAGCTCCTCACATACACACACAGCACCTTACTACCAGGTACTGGTCCAGCTCCTCACATACACACAGCACCTTACTACCAGGCACTGGTCCAGCTCCTCACACACATACACACACAGCACCTTACTACCAGGTACTGGTCCAGCTCCTCACACACATACACACACAGCACCTTACTACCAGGCACTGGTCCAGCTCCTCACATACACACAGCACCTTACTACCAGGCACTGGTCCAGCTCCTCACATACATACACACAGCACCTTACTACCAGGCACTGGTCCAGCTCCTCACATACACAGCACCTTACTACCAGGCACTGGTCCAGCTCCTCACATACACACAGCACCTTACTACCAGGCACTGGTCCAGCTCCTCACATACATACACACAGCACCTTACTACCAGGCACTGGTCCAGCTCCTCACACACACATACACACAGCACCTTACTACCAGGCACTGGTCCAGCTCCTCACATACACACACACAGCACCTTACTACCAGGCACTGGTCCAGCTCCTCACACACACACACAGCACCTTACTACCAGGCACTGGTCCAGCTCCTCACACACACACACAGCACCTTACTACCAGGCACTGGTCCAGCTTCTCACACACACACAGCACCTTACTACCAGGCACTGGTCCAGCTCCTCACACACACACAGCACCTTACTACCAGGCACTGGTCCAGCTCCTCACATACACAGCACCTTACTACCAGGCACTGGTCCAGCTCCTCACATACACACACAGCACCTTACTACCAGGCACTGGTCCAGCTCCTCACATACACACACAGCACCTTACTACCAGGCACTGGTCCAGCTCCTCACATACACACACAGCACCTTACTACCAGGTACTGGTCCAGCTCCTCACATACACAGCACCTTACTACCAGGCACTGGTCCAGCTCCTCACACACACACACAGCACCTTACTACCAGGCACTGGTCCAGCTCCTCACATACACACAGCACCTTACTACCAGGCACTGGTCCAGCTCCTCACACACACACACAGCACCTTACTACCAGGCACTGGTCCAGCTCCTCACATACACAGCACCTTACTACCAGGCACTGGTCCAGCTCCTCACATACACACAGCACCTTACTACCAGGCACTGGTCCAGCTCCTCACATACACACACAGCACCTTACTACCAGGCACTGGTCCAGCTCCTCACACACACAGCACCTTACTACCAGGCACTGGTCCAGCTCCTCACATACACACAGCACCTTACTACCAGGCACTGGTCCAGCTCCTCACACACACACACAGCACCTTACTACCAGGCACTGGTCCAGCTCCTCACATACACACACAGCACCTTACTACCAGGCACTGGTCCAGCTCCTCACACACACAGCACCTTACTACCAGGCACTGGTCCAGCTCCTCACATACACAGCACCTTACTACCAGGCACTGGTCCAGCTCCTCACACACACACAGCACCTTACTACCAGGTACTGGTCCAGCTCCTCACACATACACAGCACCTTACTACCAGGCACTGGTCCAGCTCCTCACATACACACACACAGCACCTTACTACCAGGCACTGGTCCAGCTCCTCACACACACACAGCACCTTACTACCAGGCACTGGTCCAGCTCCTCACATACACACACAGCACCTTACTACCAGGCACTGGTCCAGCTCCTCACACACACACAGCACCTTACTACCAGGTACTGGTCCAGCTCCTCACACATACACAGCACCTTACTACCAGGCACTGGTCCAGCTCCTCACATACACACACACAGCACCTTACTACCAGGCACTGGTCCAGCTCCTCACACACACACAGCACCTTACTACCAGGCACTGGTCCAGCTCCTCACATACACACACAGCACCTTACTACCAGGCACTGGTCCAGCTCCTCACACACACACAGCACCTTACTACCAGGCACTGGTCCAGCTCCTCACACACACAGCACCTTACTACCAGGCACTGGTCCAGCTCCTCACATACACAGCACCTTACTACCAGGCACTGGTCCAGCTCCTCACATACACACACAGCACCTTACTACCAGGCACTGGTCCAGCTCCTCACATACACACACAGCACCTTACTACCAGGCACTGGTCCAGCTCCTCACACACACAGCACCTTACTACCAGGCACTGGTCCAGCTACACATCACACACACACACACACACACACACACACACACGTCCAGCTCATCACACAGCAGTTTGGCACCCCCGTTATCCTTCCTTTATTTCTAGTACAAGATGATATAAACGTTAACTAAAACCAGGGTTTCTGTTGAATTGAATTGAGATTTTTTAAATTTGTGATACATCAGGAATCCGTGTGTGTATGATTCCGGTTTCCGTCTCTTCCTAGATTTCTCTATGAGCTCACCACAATACCAAATTTTTCAGAGAGAGTGTTCTGCATTCTGCAGCAGACGACAATATCAGAGAACGTTGGTGTTATCGAACGGAAGCTGAACTTCTACAGAAAATCTGCCAGGTTAGTGGTATTCCTATTCCTATAGAGGGAGTTATTAGTACCTGCGGTTAATGGTGGCGTCACAGAGACGGCCGCACTGTATACAGAGTGTATACAGTGCAGTTGGTGTTCCATAGAAACAATGCAGCTGGCCATGGTCCAATAAACAACAGCTATTGATGCAAATCTGCAACAACGGCCAATGTTTTACGTTACGTGAACGTGGCTATAGACTTGTAAAGTTAAGTGTCCATACAATTTTTGCATGTGTGTCCCCTCCCCAGTCATCTGTCACCTCTCCAGTCCCCTGTCACCACTCTGATTACCATCACCTCTCCAGTCCCCTGTCACCTCTCTAATTCTACTTCACCTCCCAGTCCACTGTCCCCTCTCTAATTCTCCTTCACCTTCCCAGTCCCGGCACCTTCCTAGTCCCGTCAACTCTCGAATTCTCCTTCACCTCCATGGTCCCGTCACCTGCCCTATCCCCTTTCACCTTCCCAGTCCTCTGTGACCTCCCCAGTCCTGTCCGATCCAGTCACCTCCCCAGTCCTGTCACCTCCCCTGTGTCCTGTCACCTTCCCAGTCCCCTATCACGACTATGATTTCTGTCACCTCCCCAGTACCCTGTCCGATCCTGTCACCACCCCTCTCCTGTCACCTCCCCTGTGTCCCGTCACCTCCCCAGTCCCGTGCTACCTCTCTAATTCTCCTTCACCTCCCCAGTCCCGTCACGTCTCCTTCACAAATTCTCCTTCACCTCTTTTGTCCCCTCCCCAGTCCAGTCACCTGCCTGATCCAGTCACCTCCCCAGTCCACTATCACCGCCCCAGTCCCCTATCTGCTACCCAGCCTCGTCACCTCTCCACTCCAGTCACCTCCCCAGTCCCCTGCTACCTCTCTAATTCTGTCACCTCCCCAGTTCTGTCCCCTCCCATCACCTTTCCCCCTCGCTAATTTTCCTTTACCTCTCCTGTCCCTTCCCCAGTCCCCTGTCCAATCCCCTGTGACCTCCCCAGTCCCATCACCAGCCCTGTCCCCTGTCACCTCCCCAGTCCCATCAGCTCCCCAGTCTCCTGCCAATTCTGTAATTCTCCTTCACCTCTCCTGTCCCTTGTCACCTCCCCAGTTCCCCTGCTACTTCTCTAATTCTTCTTCACCTCTCCTGTCCCCTATCACGTCCCCTCCCCAGTCCTGTCACCCCCCCCACTGCCATCCCCTCCGCTAATTTCCCTGTCACCTTCCCAGTCCCGTCACCTCCCCAGTCCCCTGCTACTTCTGTAATTCTCCTTCACCTCTCCTGTCCCCTGTCACCTCCCCAGTCCCCCACTACTTCTCTAATTCTCTTTCACTTCTCCTGTCCCCACCCTGGTCCCCTGTCACCTCCCCAGTCCCCGACTACTTCTCTAATTCTCCTTCACTTCTCCTGTCCCCACTCTGGTCCCCTGTCACTTCCCCAGTCCCCTGCTACTTCTGAAATTTCAGTGATCACCCTGGTCCCGTCATGTCCCTAGTCCCTGCTACCTCTCTACCTCTTCACTTGTCCAATCACCCCTCCAATCTTCCACCGCCTGATTCCCATCCACCTGTCCGATTGTCCGCCACCCTCCCAATCCCTTGTCCCTTCTCTGTTTCCCCGCTAACCCTTCTGCTTTCCACAACCTTTCCAATCTCCTAATTCTCCTTCACCTCTTTTGTCCCTTGCCCTGTCCCCTGTGAACCATCACCTGCCCGATCCTGTCACCTCCCCAGCCCCCTGTCACCTTCCTACTTCCATCATCTCCCCAGTCCCCTGCTTCCTCTCTAATTCTCCTTCACCTCCCGAGTTCTGTCAACCCCCCTAGTCCCGTCCCCTCCCGTCACCGCTCCTTCGCTGATTTCCCTGTCCCCTTTCCAGTCCCCTGCTACTTCTGTGATTCTCCTCCACCTCTTTTCTCCTCTTTTCCACCTCTAACCCTAACCCGTTACCTCTCCAGTCCCGTGTCACCTTCCCACTCCCGTTAACTCTCCAGTCCTGTGTCACCTCCCCACTCCCGTTATCTCTCTAGTCCCATCACCTCCCAGTCCCCTGATACCTTTTTAATTCTCCTTCACCTCCCCAGTCCTGTCACACTCCAGTCCCATCCCCTCCCCTCCCACCACCTCTCCTTCGCAAATTTCCCTGTCCCCTTTCCAGTCCCGTTGCCTCCCCAGTTCCGTCACCTCCCCAGTCCCCGTTCTACCTCTCTAATTCTCCTTCACCTCCCCCAGTCCTGTCTCCTCCCCTGTCATCTCAACTTCTCTAATTTCCCTGTCCCCTTTCCAGTCCCCTGCCACGTCCCCAGTCCCTGCTACCTCCTCTACCTCTTCACTTGTCCAATCACCCCTCCAATTTCCCACTGCCTGGGTCCCCTCCACCTGTCTGTTTGTCCGCCACCCTCCCAATCCCTTGTTACTTCTGTTTCTCCGTTAACCCTACTGCTTCCCACAATCTTTCCAGTCTCCTAATTCTCCATCACCTCTTTTGTCCCCTCCCCAGTCCCCTGTGACCTCCCCAGTCCTGTCACCTGCCTGATCCCGTCGCCTCTCCAGCCCCGTCACCTGCCTGATCCTGTCACCTCTTCAGTCCCGTCACCTCCCCAGCCCCATCACCTCCCCAGGTCCCCACTACTTCTCTAATTCTCCTTCACCTCTCCTGCCCCCACCCTTGTGCCCTGTCACTTCCCCAGTCCCCTGCTACTTCTCAAATTCTTCTCAAATTCCTGTGACCACCTTGGTCCAGTCACCTCCCCAGTCCCCTGCTACCTCTTCACTTGTCCAATCACCCCTCCAATCTCCCACCGACTGATTCCCCTTTATCTGTTCGATAGTCCGCCCACCCTCCAATCCCTTGTCAGTTTCCCCGCTAACCTTCTGCTTCCCGCTACCTTTCCAGTCTCTTATCACCACTCTGATCCCCCGCCATTCCTGTCATTCCCTCTTACCTTTCTGATCTTCTCCACCACCTTTAAACTGGGTAGCAACAAACCAGTTTGCATTGACCCTTAGCTTGGCCGCCAGCAAGTAGTCACTGGTGAGAGGCGGGGTAAATAGGCAGCGGGACAATAAGCTGCTATTGTTCCAATGACATTTCCATGTACATTCTGGGTATACATCAGCCATCTGTCGTAGCATACAAGCAGCAGACCATTGAGTCTTCATTCATTTTGCAGGAAGCGTGGTTCTCCCCTTTTTCGTCACGTAATCACAAATTTCCATTTGAATATGGATGTGCCATAAATGTGTGATAGGTCCCCTGCTTTGTTACTGAGAAAATGGGGGTCACTTATTCCTACTGGCCGTCATTCTTTTGGTAGGTTATCATCCCAGGTTTATTACAATCCTATTTACATGTAGTATGTTATAACTGACCTTATATTTTTGTGCAGTTTCTATGGATAGGGGTAATTTATCCAGGTGGGAATAGCCTGTTATGAAACTTCTTTTTGCCTCTTCCTGTCCTGTTGCACTAACCCGGGGAGCCAGATGTTGTGTAGCTGGGCGAGATGTTGTGTAGCTGGGCGAGATGTGTGTAGCTGGGCGAGATGTTGCAGTAATCCAGGGAGCCAGATGTTGTGTAGCTGGCGAGATGTTGTGTAGCTGGGCGAGATGTTGTGAAGCTGGTGAGATGTGGTGTAGCTGGGCGACATGTTGCTGTTACCCGGGAGCGCCAGATGTTGTAGTAACCCAGGGAGCCAGATGTTGTGTAGCTAAGCGAGATGTTGCAGTAACCTGGGCAGCAAAATGTTGTGTAGCTGGGCAGGATGTTGCAGTAACCTGGGGTGCCAGATGTTGTGTAGCTGGGCGAGATGTTGCAGTAACCTGGGGTGCCAGATGTTGTGTAGCCTGGGCGAGATGTTGCAGTAACCTGGGGTGCCAGATGTTGGTGTAGCTGGGCGAGATGTTGTGTAGCTGGGCGAGATGTTGCAGTAACCTGGGTGCCAGATGTTGCGTAGCTGGGCGAGATGTTGTGGAGCTGGGCGAGATGTTGCAGGTAACCTGGGGTGCCAGATGTTGTGTAGCTGGGCGAGATGTTGTGTAGCTGGGCGAGATGTTGTGTAGCTGGGCGAGATGTTGTGGAGCTGGCGAGATGTGCAGTAAACTCAGGGAGCCAGATGTTGTGTAGCTGGGCGAGATGTTGTGTAGCTGGGCGAGATGTTGTGTAACTGGGTGAGATGTTGTGTAGCTGGGCGAGATGTTGTGTAGCTGGGCGAGATGTTGTGTAACTGGGTGAGATGTTGTGTAGCTGGGCGAGATGTTGCAGTAATCCAGGGAGCCAGATGTTGTGTAGCTGGGCGAGATGTTGCAGTAATCCAGGGAGACAGATGTTGTGTAGCTGGGCGAGATGTTGTGTAACTGGGTGAGATGTTGTGTAGCTGGGCGAGATGTGCAGTAATCCAGGGAGCCAGATGTTGTGTAGCTGGGCGAGATGTTGTGAAGCTGGGCGAGATGTGGTGTAGCTGGGCGACATGTTGCTGTAACCCGGGGAGCAGATGTTGCGGTAACCAGGGGAGCCAGATGTTGTAGTAACCCAGGGAGCCAGTATGTTGTGTAGCTAAGCGAGATGTTGCAGTAACCTGGGCAGCAAATGTTGTGTAGCTGGGCAGGATGTGCAGTAACCTGGGGTGCCAGATGTTTGTGTAGCTGGGCGAGATGTTGTGTAGCTGGGCGAGATGTTGTGTAGCTGGGCGAGATGTTGCCGTAACCCCGGGAGCCAGATGTTGTGTAGCTGGCGAGATGTTGTGTAGCTGGGCCAGATGTTGTGTAGCTGGGCGAGATGTTGTGTAGCTGGGCGAGATGTTGCAGTAACCCAGGGAGCCAGATGTTGTGTAGCTGGGCGAGATGTTGTGTAGCTGGGGGAGATGTTGTGTAGCTGGGCGAGATGTTGTGTAGCTGGGCGAGATGTTGTGTAACTGGGCGAGATGTTGCAGTAACCTGGGGAGCCAGATGTTGTGTAGCTGGGCGAGATGTTGCAGTAGCCCGGGGAGCCAGATGTTGTAGTAACCTGGGCGAGATGTTGCGGTAACAAGGGAGCCAGGTGTTGTAGTAACCAGGGGAGCCAGATGTTGTGTAGCTGGGCGAGATGTTCTGTAGCTGGGCGAGTTGTTGCAGTAACCTGAGCAGCCAGGTGTTGTGTAGCTGGGGGAGATGTTGTGTAGCTGGGCGAGATGTTGTGTAGCTGGGCGAGATGTTGCAGTAACCCAGGGAGCCAGATGTTGTGTAGCTGGGCGAGATGTTGTGTAGCTGGGCAAGATGTTGTGTAACTGGGCGAGATGTTGCAGTAGCTGGGCGAGATGTTGCAGTAGCTGGGGCGAGATGTTGCAGTAGCCCGGGGAAGCCAGGTGTTGTGTAGCTGGGCAAGATGTTGTGTAACTGGGCGAGATGTTGCAGTAGCTGGGCGAGATGTTGTGTAGCTGGGCGAGATGTTGCAGTAAGCTGGGCGAGATGTTGCAGTAGCCCGGGAGCCAGGTGTTGTAGTAAACCTGGGCGAGATGTTGCAGTAATCAGGGGAACCAGGTGTTGTAGTAACCAGGGGAGCCAGGTGTTTGTGTAGCTGGGGCGAGATGTTCTGTAGCTGGGCGAGATGTTGCAGTAACCTGGGGAGCCACATGTTGTGTAGCTGGGCGAGATGTTGCAGTAACCTGGTCAGCAAAATGTTGTGTAGCTGGGCGAGATGTTGCAGTACCTGGGGAGCCAGGTGTTGTGTAGCTGGGCGAGATGTTGTGTAGCTGGGCCCAGATGTTGTGTAGCTGGGCGAGATGTTGCAGTAACCTGGGGAGCCAGATGTTGTGTAGCTGGGCGAGATGTTGTAGTAACCTGAGCAGCCAGGTGTTGTGTAGCTGGGCGAGATGTTGCAGTAACCTGGGGAGCCAGATGTTGTGTAGCTGGGCGAGATGTTGTGTAACTGGGTGAGATGTTGCAGTAACCTGGGGAGCCAGGTGTTGTGTAGCTGGGCGAGATGTTGCAGTAACCTGGGGAGCCAGGTGTTGTGTACCTGGTGTGATACCGTAGATACCGTGTGGGTCGAGCTGTAGTATAGGTGGATCAAGGCTCACCTTTCAATCACCTGGGCTTGATGCGTATCACCCCTGAAGTTTGAAGGTGGATGTCTGGGTTCAGCGTTATTCTGAAGTAGACCATGAGGCTGCAGCCAACAAGGAGCGCGCACTGGGACGATCCCTAAGAGAGGCCGTGTAAATACAGGGAAAAAAAAGGAAAAAATGACAAAACTCCTGTTGAGGCCAGCGCTGTCTTAAGGAATCACAGGAACAGCGGATGTACTGTAGTTAAAAAAAAAAAAAAAGAAGTGAAAGTGTTTATTTAAAGGTGCACAAATATAACGCGTTTCAAGAGACAAAAGCTCTCGTCATCAGATAAGGTGGATACGACATCAGCAGATCAACAACCACTTGTAAATGTAACGGATGGACCAGGCAGGTGGATCCCTTGGATCATGAGGAAGAGTGACTTACCTTCTCCAGCAGAGTTTAAGGAGCCGCCAGGGGGATGGACTTCCCTGCAGAAACCCCCAGGTCGCTGCCCTCAGAGAAGGTCCCCAGTGACCACTGACCTGAAGAGACTGAAGCAGTACAGGAGCCTTGCACTAGATGGGAAGGTGTTGTTCAGACTGATGCTGATCCAGAGAACTAGGAATAGATCCAAATTGCTAGAATTACACTAGGAAGCAAGGAAGTGGCAGATAGCCGGAGATCACAGACGTGATTGCTGACTGACACACACCAACAATTGAAGCACTGAGCAACTGAGGTGTGGAGGCTATATATACCCTCAGGTGATCAGCGTAGAACTCACTAGATCTTGTGTGTTGAGCCTATAAATACAGGTGAACAGGCATACACCTGACACTAGGGGGGAGCCCAATCCCCCAGGAGGCCAGCTCAGAGCAGAAGAAGCTGCCGGAGGACAAGCACACTAAGAAAGAGCAGGAGAGAAGCTGCCGGAAGGCCAGCACACCAAGAGAGAGCAGGAGAGAAGCTGCCGGACGGCCAGCACACTAGACGGCCAGCAGACTAAGAAAAGGAGAAAGAGAGAAGCTGCCGGAAGACGAGCACAATAAGAAAGAGCAAGAGAGAAGCTGCGGACGGCCAGCACACTAAGAAAGAGCAGGAAGAGAAGCTGCCGGAAGGCCAGCACACTAAGAAAGAGCAGGAGAGAAGCTGCCGGAAGGCCAGCACACTAAGAGAGAGCAGGAGAGAAGCTGCCGGAAGGCCAGCACACTAAGAGAGAGCAGGAGAGAAGCTGCCGGACGGCCAGCACACTAGACGGCCAGCAGACTAAGAAAGAGAAAGAGAGAAGCTGCCGGAAGACGCGCACAATAAGAAAGAGCAAGAGAGAAGCTGCCGGACGGCCAGCACACTAAGAAAGAGCAGGAGAGAAGCTGCCGGAAGGCAGCACACTAAGAGAGAGCAGGAGAGAAGCTGCCGGACGGCCAGCACACTAGACGGCCAGCAGACTAAGAAAGAGAAAGAGAGAAGCTGCCGGAAGACGAGCACAATAAGAAAGAGCAAGAGAGAAGCTGCCGGACGGCCAGCACACTAAGAAAGAGCAGGGAGAAGCTGCCGGAAGACCAGCACACTAAGAAAGAGCAGGGAGAAGCTGTCGGAAGACAAGCACACTAAGAAAGAGCAGGAGAGAAGCTGCCAGAAGACGAGCACACTAAGGAAGAGCAGGAGAGAAGCTGCCGGAAGGCCAGCACACTAAGAAAGAGCAAGAGAGAAGCTGCCGGAAGGCCAGCACACTTAGGGTACTATTACACGGAACGATAATCGGACCGAATTAGCCCGATTCGCCCGATTATCGCTCCATGTAATAAATGCAACGATCAGCCGATGACAATGATCATCGGCTGATCGTTGATATAGGTTAGGACCCTATTTTGTCGGGGCGCCGACCGCGCACCGCTGCGTGTAATAGCGGTGCGTGGCCGGCGACTAACGATATACATTACCCATCCATGTTCCAGGGCTGCTCCTGCCGTCCGCTTCTCCCGGGGTCCCGTGCGCGCTCTAGCTTCACAGAGGCCTGTCAGCTGATAGGCCGCTCAGACCAATCACAGGCCGCGGCGGTCCCGGCCTGTGATTGGCTGAGCAGCCTACCAGCTGACAGGCCGCTGTGAAGCTAGAGCGCGCACGGGACCCCGGGAGAAAGCGGACGGCAGGAGCAGCCCTGGAACGTGGATGGGTAATGTATGCCAGTTTAGCAAGGGCTGCAAGGACATGGGTAACGATGTCCTTGCAGCTCTTGTCAAACGATTATCGGGCCGTGTAATAGGCCCAGTAAATGAGCAAACGATCTAGCAGATCGCTGCTCGTTTACAGGTATTATCGGGCCCTGCTCGGCCCGTGTAATACCACCCTAAGAAAGAGCAGGGAGGAGCTGCTGGAAGACAAGCACACTAAGAGAGAGCAGAGAGAAGCTGCCGGAAGAAAAGCACACTAAGAAAGAGCAAGAGAGAAGCTGCCGGAAGACCAGCACACTAAGAAAGAGCAGGGAAAAGCTGCTGGAAGACCAGCACACTAAGGAAGAGCAGGAGAGAAGCTGCCGGAAGACCAGCACACTAAGAAAGAGTAGGAGAGAAGCTGTCGGAAGACAAGCACACTAAGAAAGAGCAGGAGAGAAGCTGCCGGAAGACAAGCACACTAAGGAAGAGCAGGAGAGAAGCTGATGGAAGACCAGCACACTAAGAAGAGCAGGAGAAAGCTGCCTGGAAGACCAGCACACTAAGGAAGAGCAGGAGAGAAGCTGCCGGAAGACCAGCACACTAAGAAAGAGTAGGAGAGAAGCTGTCGGAAGACAAGCACACTAAGAAAGAGCAGGAGAGAAGCTGCCGGAAGACAAGCACACTAAGGAAGAGCAGGAGAGAAGCTGCCAGGAAGACGAGCACACTAAGAAAGAGCAGGAGAGAAACTGCCGGAGACAAGCACACTAAGAAAGAGCAGGGAAAAGCTGCTGGAAGACCAGCACACTAAGGAAGAGCAGGAGAGAAGCTGCCGGAAAGACCAGCACACTAAGAAAGAGTAGGAGAGAAGCTGTCGGAGACAAGCACACTAAGAAAGAGCAGGAGAGAAGCTGCCGGAAGACAAGCACACTAAGGAAAGAGCAGGAGAGAAGCTGAGGAAGACCAGCACACTAAGGAAAGAGCAAGAGAGAAGCTGCCAGAAGACCAGCACACTAGAAAGAGCAAGAGAGAAGCTGCCGGAAGACCAGCACACTAAGAAGAGCAAGAGAGAAGCTGCCGGAAGACAAGCACACTAAGAAAGAGCAGGGAAAGCTGCCGGAAGACGAGCACACTAAGAAAGGGCAGGAGAAAAGCTGCCAGAAGACGAGCACACTAAGGAAGAGGAGGAGAGAAGCTGCCGGAAGACGAGCACACTAAGAAAGGGCAGGAGAGAAGCTGCTGGAAGACATGCACACTAAGAAAGGGCAGGAGAGAAACTGCCGGAAGACAAGCACACTAAGGAAGAGCAGGAGAGAAGCTGCCGGAAGACCAGCACACTAAGGAAGAGCAGGAGAGAAGCTGCCGGAAGACGAGCACACTAAGAAAGGGCAGGAGAGAAGCTGCCAGAAGACCAGCACACTAAGGAAGAGCAGGAGAGAAGCTGCCGGACGACGAGCACACTAAGAAAGGGCAGGAGAGAAGCTGCCGGAAGACAAGCACACTAAGGAAGAACAGGAGAGAAGCTGCCGGAAGACAAGCACACTAGAAAGAGCAGGAGAGAAGCTGCCGGAAGACGAGCACACTAAGAAAGGGCAGGAGAGAAACTGCCAGAAGACGGAGCACACTAAGGAAGAGCAGGGGAGAAGCTGCCGGAAGAAAAGCACACTAAGGAAGAGCAGGAGAGAAGTTGCCGGAAGACGAGCACACTAAGAAAGAGCAGGAGAGAAGCTGCCGGAAGACAAGCACACTAAGGAAGAACAAGAGAGAAGCTGCCGGAAGACAAGCACACTAAGGAAGAGCAGGAGAGAAACTGCCAGAAGACGAGCACACTAAGAAAGGGCAGGAGAGAAACTGCCAGAAGACGAGCACACTAAGAAAGGGCAGGAGAGAAGCTGCCGGAAGACAAGCACACTAAGGAAGAACAGGAGAGAAGCTGCCGGAAGACGAGCACACTAAGAAAGGGCAGGAGAGAAACTGCCAGAAGACGAGCACACTAAGGAAGAGCAGGGGAGAAGCTGCCGGAAGAAAAGCACACTAAGGAAGAGCAGGAGAGAAGCTGCCGGAAGACAAGCACACTAAGAAAGAGCAGGAGAGAAACTGCCGGAAGACAAGCACACTAAGGAAGAGCAGGGAGAAGCTGCCGGAAGACAAGCCACTAAGAAAGGGCAGGACAGAAGCTGCCGGAAGACAAGCACACTAAGGAAGAGCAGGAGAGAAGCTGCCGGAAGACGAGCACACTAAGGAAGAGCAGGAGAGAAGCTGCCGGAAGACGAGCACACTAAGGAAGAGCAGGAGAGAAGCTGCCGGAAGACGAGCACACTAAGGAAGAGCAGGAGAGAAGCTGCCGGAAGACGAGCACACTAAGAAAGGGCAGGAGAGAAGCTGCCGGAAGACAAGCACACTAAGAAAGGAGCAGGAGAGAAGCTGCCGGAAGACAAGCACACTAAGGAAGAGCAGGAGAGAAGCTGCCGGAAGACCAGCACACTAAGAAAAGCAGAAGAGAACAGGCAGTGTGTTCTGCAGCTAATACAGGATAACGGGACACCACCACGTGTCGTTACTGTAAACTTTACTGCAAGTCTTCAAGCAATAATCTGCAAGCAAGCAGTGAAACAATAAGGTGCAGCCAATACAGAAAGACTGAATCCCTTGAGCTGGGTACTTGAGATAATAGAGTTAGTATACATGACAATACTTGAGTTACTTTAATAATTACAGCTTCTCGCAGGTGGAATGAGGTACTTTAGAATAAATCACAGCCTTTCACTGGTGGGAATAGATATAGTCCTCTGAGTAACTGACATGACAGGAAATGACAGTCTTTCGGCAGGCTTGGGGTTAGTGGGGCCCTGTCTAGACCCTTGGGTGCTCAGATGTGGGGGCATTTAGAGAAAAGAGTACCTGCACCCACGGGTATGACCATCCGCCTAATGCTGTCTGTGGCCACAGAGTCACACAGATCCAGTGATGTAGACCCCACCTAGTAGGTAGTGCTAGCTGTCGCGGTGATCCCTAAAGAAACCTAGCAGGAGCAGTGGAGTTTTCGGCTATATGCGCTTACCTAGACACTGACTTTGATCCTGGAATGACCATCAGGATGAAGAAGAGGAAAGCTGTCCAGCGTTGATTGGGTTGGCTCGTTGGCCCCTTTACCACAACCTCACAACCTTTAGGCACTGGCCGGATATGGCTAGGATGGAGAAAAGTAACACAGTCTCAGCGTAAAGTCACGGAGGTGGACCTGGCCTCCAGGCCCCTGGACGTTACTGCAGCGCGAGGACATTCTCTGTTCACTTGCTTAGGAACACACTGACTGGAAGGACTGGATCAAACTAGTTTAACTCACATCTTATACTTCTAAGGGCACCATGTGATAGGATAGGAAATCTAGAATCTTCTAAGCCTGGTTGGAACAGTGTGAGGTATGGTTATCAATAAAGCACATAACAGTGGCAGACATGAGGAAGTACACTACATGGTTAACCCTTGAGTACTTTCCATTCAGCTGTGCAGTACAATACATAGACTACAGTGACACCTAGTGGAGAAAAAAGCAAAGTGCAGATATTTATCCCAGAGTGTACCTGACCTACAGGTGTGGCACCTGCTCTAGGATCCTGCACCGTCCTCATCTTCACTGTAGATTCTTACAACCAGCAGCAGCGCCTCCTGCTGGTGTTGCATTCTACAGCTGAGCTTAGGAGTCACAATGTAAGAAGGACAGGATGGGAGGCGGTTGAGGGGGCTGTGGGTGATGTGCTACCTCGCTTCTGTAGGCGCTCCCGATGACCTATAAAAGACCTATTTATCTTTGTCGTTCATCCCCTTTAGAGGGAATCTATTGGCTGTAAACTGCTGACACTGATAGATGCTGTTAGGACAAGGAGACACATGGGACCTGTCATATATCCAGTAAAAGCGTCAAATGTAGCAGCACAGGATAGCAGAGTGCATGCCCGATCCCATAGCAGTATGCCTCCCAAAGCAAGCCTTTATTCACACCATTGCCATATTGGTATAAACCTTTTTCAAACCCGAAGATGGTTTATACCAGTGACGGCGAACCTTGACATTCCAGCTGTTGTAAAACTACAATTCCCATCATGCCTGAACAAACCAAAGATATGGCTTTGGCTGCCACGGTATGATGGGAATTGTAGTTTTGCAACAGCTGGAGTGTCAGGGTTAGCCATCACTGGTTTATACTGAAATGTTGCATGTGTGAATATGGGCTTTGCTTTGGAGACATACTGCTGCCTATACCTTTCATGTAGACATAGAAAAAGGCTTTTTTATTTCCCTGTGCTAAGTGTCAGAGAGGCGATGCCAAGAGCATGAACTGCTGCAAGCTAATTAATGGGTCCTCACTTCCTTCCCTGACTGTGCTTGTCAATCAAGCAGGGATAAGGATGGGAGGGGGAGCAAGTGCAGTATCGGGGGGTTGCTAGTGTTAGTGTACTTACTAGGCACTTGTCACGGTGGCCAGGAGTGGTATGCCCACCCCTGTGTATACTACACACGGCTTTGAGGTAGTACAGGTGTAGAGGCCAGAGGAACGACAGAGTCCATGATGGCCGTTTACTGGAAGTTCAGTGCAATCCAGGAAATAGTAACTTGGCAAGAAGATGGATGATAGAAAACTAATCCACTTTCTCCTTGTGGACAACACAGATGACTTGAGCTGGTGTGCTGTGGTATAGTGGGATATAAAGGAAAGTTCTCTGTGTACTTGGGTTACTTATGGGTTAAGTTACGTTAGGTTTGTATTTGGTTTTCGGATAGGCTACCAAGGGGAACTTACCTACATAGAAGCAGAATTCTGTCAGGGTGATTGGACTGTAGAAGACTTGATAGAAGAGTAACCCGTAGTCAAGGTTTGGAGAATACCGCCTCCTGTCAGAGAGTACTACCGTCTGGTAGCACGGGCCCCTGGCTTGCACAACCAGGTGTAGCTAGCCACTCAAGGTTCCCTGAGATGGCCGAACAAACATCAAAGGAGTACTTTGGCTTTGTCTGCGTTTTGCTCTACTGACAAACCTTCAGTTACTGGAACGTCAAGAAGGAATAGTCACCCAAGATGTAGACAAGGCTTATCCTTGGACGTTAGTTACTCCACCTGTAGCACTGCATAGTAGAAAAGTCCTTGTCAGGGAACATGGCCTCCAAGCCAGGCCCTGGAGTAAGCTTCAGCTGGAACCGGCTTTCTGTGACTAAACTAACTGGGAGTGGGCGGGACTCCCATTGGGTAGGGAACCTTCTGGACCACCCTTGGTGTGTGATAGGTGGAAGTGTGCGAGGTACCCAGCTCAAGGATTGGATAACAAAGTGGCAAACATAACATAGAACAAGTGCAGTGTTATCCCTTCATACTCTCTTCAGCTGTAAATAACAGTGAGACACCTAGTGGCAGGAAAAGTAGAGTGCAGCCTTCAGCCCAACCCACAAAGTACCTGATGACAGGTATGCTTAGAACAGTAGTGGCACACCCCTTCTGGGACACTACACGAGGAGGTGTTATATCATGCAGCTGTCCAGGGACTTGGGAACGCCTCTTTGGCACTCAGCACAGGGAAATAAAAGCATTTTCCTACATTCTGAAAGATTAGAAAGATATAAAAGACATTGAATAAACTTACCAAGAATATAAAGAAAATGGGACGTTTTACTATATTTTTTACTCTAATAGGTTTGCACTGTACTGTAATTGTAAAGTAGAGATGACAGTTCATCTATCTTCACAGATTCTGAAAGAAGACCCTGCAGTCCTGTGTGTACTGGGCCTGATCCTGGCAATCGGCAATTATATGAATGGAGGAAACAGGACACGAGGACAAGCGGACGGAATTCGCATTAGACATTTTACCAAAACTAAAGATGTAAAGAGCAACGTGAGTATAAGATACAGCAAGGGAATTTCATCTACTGAAAACTGTATTGTCCGTCTCGGAGACTTTATCACTTGCATGTTCTCTTCCTGTTTAGAGGCAGATACTAAAACCTGTTCTTTTTTGTAATCCGTTTCTATTTTCTGACTACTTTTTTTTAGTTCTTTTTCTGTACATTGTTATGGGGGTGGATATCTCAGAGCTGTGATTAACAGCATTTAGTGACATGCTTTACAGCCTGGCTCATGGACATAGATGACAGTAGACAGACTCTGTCCCCTGTAAAACATTACTGAGCGTGCTCTGTGACATGACGCTGTACTGCTGTACAGATCACTTTACTGCAGCCTTATCACCACAAATAGAACAGGTCTCTGCTTAGCTTCAGAACTATTGGTAGGAAAAAAACTGCAAGATTCTAGGACACGTATATAAACTGCTCAAAAGGTTAAAATTAACACTGAAACAACACAATATAACTCCAAGTAAAAAAACTTCTGTGACATTAGACCGTCCACTCAGAAAGCCGCACTGACTGACACTCACTGACGCCTGCAATCAGCGAGACCCCCTCAATAACGGAGGGTCCTGCAGGTGGGGAGCACACACCACTTCTCACTACCTCTGCTTTCCTGCTGATGTTTTGGTCACTTTTGAATGTTGCTGGCGCCTTCATACTCGTGGTAGCATGAGACGAACTCTATAACCCACACAAGTGGCTCAGGTAGTGCAGCTCATCCAAGATGGCACATCAATGCGAGCTTTGGCAAAAAGGCCAGTACACCAGGAGATGTGAATGAGGCCGTAGTGTCCAGAGGCTGGAGGCTACCAGGAGACAGGCCAGTACACCAGGAGATGTGGAGGAGGCTGTAGTGTCCAGAGGCTGGAGGCTACCAGGAGACGTGGAGAAGGCCGTAGTGTCCTGAGGCTGGAGGCTACCAGGAGACGTGGAGGAGGCCGTAGTGTCCTGAGGCTGGAGGCTACCAGGAGACGTGGAGAAGGCCGTAGTGTCCTGACGCTGGAGGCTACCAGGAGACGTGGAGGAGGCCGTAGTGTCCTGAGGCTGGAGGCTACCAGGAGACAGGCCAGTACACCAGGAGACATGGAGGAGGCCGTAGTGTCCCGAGGCTGGAGGCTACCAGGAGACGTGGAGGAGGCCATAGTGTCTTGAGGCTGGAGGCTGTGAGGAGACAGGCCAGTACACTAGGAGACGTGGAGGAGGCCGTAGTGTCCCGAGGCTGGAGGCTATGAGGAGACAGGCCAGTACACCAGGAGACGTGAAGGAGGCCGTAGTGTCCAGAGGCTGGAGAAGCTACCAGGAGACAGGCCAGTACACCAGGAGACGTGGAGGAGGCCGTAGTGTCCAGAGGCTGGAGGAGCTACCAGGAGACAGGCCAGTACACCAGGAGACGTGAAGGAGGCTGGAGGCTACCAGGAGACAGGCCAGTACACCAGGAGACGTGGAGGAGGCCGTAGTGTCCAGAGGCTGGAGGCTACCAGGAGACAGGCCAGTACACCAGGAGACGTGGAGGAGGCCGTAGTGTCCAGAGGCCGGAGGCTATGAGGAGACAGGCCAGTACACCAGGAGACATGGAGGAGGCTGTAGTGTCCCGAGGCTGGAGGCTACCAGGAGACAGGCCAGTACACCAGGAGACGTGGAGGAGGCCGTAGTGTCCCGAGGCTGGAGGCTACCAGGAGACAGGCCAGTATACCAGGAGACATGTAGGAGGCTGTAGTGTCCTGAGGCTGGAGGCTACCAGGAGACGTGGAGGAGGACGTAGTGTCCAGAGGCTGGAGGCTACCAGGAGACGTGGAGGAGGACGTAGTGTCCAGAGGCTGGAGGCTACCAGGAGACAGGCCAGTACACCAGGAGACGAGGAGGAGGCCGTAGTGTCCAGAGGCTGGAGGTGCTACCAGGAGACAGGCCAGTACACCAGGAGATGTGGAGGAGGCTGTAGTGTCCAGAGGCTGGAGGCTACCAGGAGACGTGGAGGAGGCCGTAGTGTCCTGAGGCTGGAGGCTACCAGGAGACGTGGAGGAGGCCGTAGTGTCCTGAGGCTGGATGCTACCAGGAGACAGGCCAGTACACCAAGAGACATGGAGGAGGCCGTAGTGTCCCGAGGCTGGAGGCTACCAGGAGACGTGGAGCAGGCCATAGTGTCTTGAGGCTGGAGGCTGTGAGGAGACAGGCCAGTACACTAGGAGACGTGGAGGAGGCCGTAGTGTCCCGAGGCTGGAGGCTATGAGGAGACAGGCCAGTACACCTGGAGACGTGGAAGAGGCCGTAGTGTCCAGAGGCTGGAGGGTACCAGGAGACAGGCCAGTACACCAGGAGACGTGGAGGAGGCCGTAGTGTCCAGAGGCTGGAGGCTATGAGGAGACAGGCCAGTACACCTGGAGACGTGGAAGAGGCCGTAGTGTCCAGAGGCTGGAGGGTACCAGGAGACAGGCCAGTACACCAGGAGAGGTGGAGGAGGCCGTAGTGTCCAGAGGCTGGAGGGTACCAGGAGACAGGCCAGTACACCAGGAGACGTGGAGGAGGCCATAGTGTCCAGAGGCTGGAGGCTACCAGGAGACAGGCCAGTACACCAGGAGACGTGGAGGAGGCCATAGTGTCCAGAGGCTGGAGGCTACCAGGAGACAGGCCAGTACACCTGGAGACGTGGAGGAGGCCGTAGTGTCCAGAGGCTGGAGGCTACCAGGAGACAGGCCAGTACACCAGGAGACATGGAGGAGGCCATAGTGTCCAGAGGCTGGAGGCTACCAGGAGACAGGCCAATACACCAGGAGACCGTAGGAGGAGAGGAGGCTGTAGGAGGCAACAACCCAGCAGCAGGACCGGTTCCTCTGCCTCTGTGTAAGGAGGACCAGGAGGAGCACTACCAGAGCCCTGCACAATGTCCTCCAGCAGCCACAAATCTGCATGTGTCTGCACAAACGGTTAGAGACTGCCTCCATGAGGACGGTATAAGGGCCCGACATCCACAGATGGGGGATGAGCTCACAGCCAAACACCGGGCAGGATACTTGGCATTTCCCAGAGATCAGCAGGATTGGCAGATTCACCACTGGCGCCCCCTGTGCTCCTCACAGATGAGAGCAGGTTCACACTGAGCACATGTGACAGACGTGACAAAGTCTGGAGACGCCGCGTAGAGCGATCTGCTGCCTGCAACGTCCTTCGGCATAAGCGGTCTGGCAGGGGGTCAGTAATGGGGTGGGGGGGGGGGGGCATTTCTTCAAAATTCTTAAAGTTGTTATCAGATAAAGGCTATGCGCGCGCCCGCATCAGTGCTTACCATAGCACACAGTGAAGCGAGTTTTCCGAGCGCATACGATGTGTGTACGCTCCGGACGGAATCCCATTGAAAATAAGGCTATGTTCCACCCCTCAAAACTACGGCCGTAGTTTTACGTAATGTGAACATAGCCAAAAACAGAAAAACAGCCCCATTCATTTCCTCCATTTACTTCAATTAATTTTGCAAAATGTAACAGCTGCGGCACGTACCTCTTCCCACGACCGCGCTCTCTCCCCTGGTTGCACATGGTCCCGAGATTAGAGGTGTGTGGGGGGGGCGCAATAACGTACGTGGGTAAGGAGCGGTGTGTCAGATCATTCGAGGATTGGGAGCTGGACGGCCAGAACCCTGTGAGTTACCTACTAACTGATGTGTCTAATTCATAGAAGTCTTGTGTGTGCTAAACAAAGAAAAGAGATATATACACACTCATACAGGAGGATAATAAGTATATAACACACTCCTGTATACCTACACAGAATGGAGATATATACACACTCATACAGGAGGATAATAAGTATATAACACACTGCTGTATACCTACACAGAATGGGGATATATACACACTCATACAGGAGGAGGATAATAAGTATATAATACACTGCTGTATACCTACACTGAATGGGGATATATACACACTCATACAGGAGGATAATAAGTATATAACACACTCCTGTATACCTACACAGAATGGAGATATATACACACTCATACATGGGGATAATAAGTATATAATACACTGCTGTATACCTACACACAGGGGAGAGATATATACACACTCATACAGGAGGATAATAAGTATATAACACACTCCTGTATACCTACACAGAATGGAGATATATACACACTCATACAGGAGGGGGATAATAAGTATATAATACACTGCTGTATACCTACACAGAATGGGGAGATATATACACACTCATACATGGGGATAATAAGTATATAATACACTGCTGTATACCCACACAGAATGGGGAGATATATACACACTCATACAGGAGGGGGATAATAAGTATATAACACACTGCTGTATACCTACACAGAATGGAGAGATATATACACACTCATACAGGAGGGGGATAATAAGTATATAATACACTGCTGTATACCTACACAGAATGGGGAGATGTATACACACTCATACAGGAGGATAATAAGTATATAATACACTGCTGTATACCTACACAGAATGGGGAGATATATACACACTCATACAGGAGGATAATAAGTATATAATACACTGCTGTATACCTACACTGAATGGAGAGATATAAATACACACTCATACAGGAGGATAATAAGTATATAATACACTGCTGGATACCTACACAGAATGGAGAGATATATACACTCATACAGGAGGGATAATAAGTATATAATACACTGCTGTATACCTACACAGAATGGACAGATATATACACACTCATACAGGAGGATAATAAGTATATAATACACTGCTGTATACCTACACAGAATGGGAGGATATATACACACTCATACAGGAGGAGGATAATAAGTATATCATACACTGCTGTATACCTACACAGAATGGAGATATATACACACTCATACAGGAGTATAATAAGTATATAACACACTCCTGTATACCTACACAGAATGGGGATATATACACACTCATACAGGAGGAGGATAATAAGTTTATAATACACTGCTGTATACCTACACAGAATGGAGATATATACACACTCATACAGGAGGATAATACGTATATAACACACTCCTGTATACCTACACAGAATGGGGATATATACACACTCATACAGGAGGATAATAAGTATATAATACACTGCTGTATACCTACACAGAATGGAGAGATATATACACACACTCATACAGGAGGGTAATAAGTATATAACACACTCCTGTATACCTACACAGAATGGAGAGAGATATATACACACTCATACAGGAGGATAATAAGTATATAATACACTGCTGTATACCTACACAGAATGGAGATATATACACACTCATACAGGAGGATAATAAGTATATAATACACTGCTGCATACCTACACAGAATGGAGAGAGATATATACACACTCATACAGGAGGATAATAAGTATATAATACACTGCTGTATACCTACACAGAATGGAGATATATACACACTCATACAGGAGGAGGATAATAAGTATATAAACACTGCTTTATACCTACACAGAATGGAGAGATATATACACACTCATACAGGAGGGGGATAATAAGTATATAATACACTGCTGTATACCTACACAGAATGGGGAGATATATACACACTCATACAGGAGGAGGATAATAAGTATATAATACACTGCTGTATACCTAAACAGAATGGAGATATTATCCTCCTGTATGAGTGTGTATATATCTCCATTCTGTTTAGGTATACAGCAGTGTATTATATACTTATTATCCTCCTCCTGTATGAGTGTATATATATCTCTCCATTCTGTGTAGGTATACAGCAGTGTATTATATACTTATTATCCTCCTGAATGAGTGTGTATATATCTCTCCATTCTGTGTAGGTATACAGCAGTGTATTATATACTTATAATCCCCCTCCTGTATGAGTGTGTATATATCTCTCCATTCTGTGTAGGTATACAGCAGTGTATTATATACTTATTATCCCCCTCCTGTATGAGTGTGTATATATTTCCATTCTGTGTAGGTATACAGCAGTGTGTTATATACTTATTATCCTCCTGTATGAGTGTGTATATATCTCCCCATTCTGTGTAGGTATACAGCAGTGTATTATATACTTATTATCCTCCTGTATGAGTGTGTATATAAGTATATACTACACTGCTGTATACCTACACAGAATGGGGAGATATATACACACTCATACAGGAGGATAATAAGTATATAACACACTGCTGTATACCTACACAGAATGGAAATATATACACACTCATACAGGAGGGGGATAATAAGTATATAATACACTGCTGTATACCTACACAGAATGGAGAGATATATACACACTCATACAGGAGGGGGATTTTAAGTATATAATACACTGCTGTATACCTACACAGAATGGAGATATATATACACTCATACAGGAGGGATAATAAGTATATAATACACTGCTGTATACCTACACAGAATGGACAGATATATACACACTCATACAGGAGGATAATAAGTATATAATACACTGCTGTATATCTACACAGGATGGAGAGATATATATACACTCATACAGGAGGAGAATAAGTATATAATACACTGCTGTATACCTACACAGAATGGAGAGATATACACTCATACAGGAGGATAATAATTATATAACACACTCCTGTATACCTACACAGAATGGGAGGATATATACACACTCATACAGGAGGAGGATAATAAGTATATAATACACTGCTGTATACCTACACAGAATGGAGAGATATATACACACTCATACAGGAGGATAATAAGTATATAACACACTCCTGTATACCTACACAGAATGGGGATATATACACACTCATACAGGAGGAGGATAATAAGTATATCATACACTGCTGTATACCTACACAGAATGGAGATATATACACACTCATACAGGAGTATAATAAGTATATAACACACTCCTGTATACCTACACAGAATGGGGATATATACACACTCATACAGGAGGAGGATAATAAGTATATAATACACTGCTGTATACCTACAGAGAATGGAGATATATACACACTCATACAGGAGGATAATAAGTATATAATACACTGCTGTATACCTACACAGAATGGGGAGCTATATACACACTCATACAGGAGGATAATAAGTATATAACACACTGCTGTATACCTACACAGAATGGAAATATATACACACTCATACAGGAGGGGGATAATAAGTATATAATACACTGCTGTATACCTACACAGAATGGAGAGATATACACTCATACAGGGGGATAATAAATATATAATACACTGCTGTATACCTACACAGAATGGAGAGATATATACACACTCATACAGGAGGGGCATAATAAGTATATAATACACTGCTGTATACCTATACAGAATGGGGAGATGTATACACATCCATACAGGAGGATAATAAGTATATAATACACTGCTGTATACCTACACAGAATGGGGATATATATATACACACTCATACAGGAGGATAATAAGTATATAATACACTGCTGTATACCTACACAGAATGGAGATATATACACACTCATACAGGAGGATAATAAGTATATAATACACTGCTGCATACCTACACAGAATGGGGATATATATACACACTCATACAGGAGGAGGATAATAAGTATATAATACACTGCTTTATACCTATATAGAATGGGGAGATATATACACACTCATACAGGAGGGATAATAAGTATATAATACACTGCTGTATACCTACACAGAATTGGGAGATATATATTCACTCATACAGGAGGATAATAAGTATATAATACACTGCTGTATACCTACACAGAATGGGGAGATATATACACACTCATACAGGAGGAGGATAATAAGTATATAATACACTGCTGTATACCTACACAGAATGGAGATATATATACACACTCATACAGGAGGGATAATAAGTATATAATACACTACTGTATACCTACACAGAATGGGGAGATATATACACACTCATACAGGAGGATAATAAGTATATAATACACTGCTGTATACCTACACAGAATGGGTATATATATATATACACACTCATATAGGAGGATAATAAGTATATAATACACTACTGTATACCTACACAGAATGGGGAGATATATACACACTCATACAGGAGGATAATAAGTATATAATACACTGCTGATCATTTAATCAAACCATATTTCCTCATGTACCACGTGCAGGTCTTTTGATACATGAGTGCCTAGTCTAGCCATGGTGCATCGTTTGCCGGTAAACATCTGCAACGCCGGTAACAAAACTGGCAAACACCTGCAATCTTTCCAGTGTTTCCGGGCGGTTCTTGTAAAGTTCTGTTTTGATGAACTTGAACTTTTCTTGATAGTGTGGAGAACCTGCCGAACTGAAGATTTCAATGTGGTGGGGAATTCCCCGGCACTTCCTGTGGATATTCTCCGCTGGACGTCCATTAGCCGTCAGTCATTATCCGGCATTTATTCACAACATCCGCATCTTTTCAGTCTGTAATGCACAAGCTGCAAGTTCACCAGTGTCTCCTTTATTTTAGCGTTTTAATTGTCATAAATTTCAAGCATTTTTGGTGGCGTTTTATTCTTTAGTTTGACACATTAAGCGTTTTTGACCTACATAAGAAACCTGAAATGCAGCAGAACCCTGTGTGGGATTTCAGACGCAATAGGCTTTTTATTGTAAAAGGGTTTTAAATAGAGATGAGAGAGCTTTTCAGACGTTTGGTTTAGCAGATTTGTTGAACTTTGAAATAAAGTTTGGTTTGGCAGGGTTAGGCTGAACCGTAAACGAACCGCCTTAAACCAGCTAATCGATTGCAGGTGTTTTGCTGTTTAGGGTGGTTCAAAACATTTGCTCATCTATACTTACCTATGTGCACTCCCTTTGGTGTCCTTCTTCTCCAGTGTCCCCCACTTCCATCAAAATCCCAATTAGCCAATCACTGACCTACTGAGATCAACATGGCCGTTGATTGGCTGTGCAGGTGACATTGTCTTGAGAGTAACAGCCTGGATTCGTGAAGTCCGCTTCGCTTATCTCTAGTTTTAAGACCTATTGTAAGAAATGATGTTCAATTTTACTTTTTCAAAGAAATGACTGAAATAATTGCTCTCTCTGTGTTCTTGTTGTAGGACAACAGCCGGAATCTGCTTTCATACATTGTTTCCTACTACTTACGCCACTTTGATGAGGTGAGTCCGCTGGATGTAGGTAAGCGGCCTTAGCGTTTGCATTTTTATTACTTCTTTTCATTATCATTTCGGGGGGTTCGTGTTTACGCCGTTCGCCCTGTGATAAAACCTACATGTTCTCTATGTTCAGGTCGATTACAACGATAGGAACTTTTATTTTATTTAATGTCTTTTGAAAAAAGTGTATAAAATGTCTCTATTCCCTCCTTATAACACTGTTGTTTTCGATCTATGGGGCCGTGTGAGGCGCAATTTTTGGCACCATCATCTGTACTTGCTATCGGTGCGGTACTTGTGTATATGCATGGATTTGACATGACCAGACATCAGCAATTTCGTCAGGAATACAATAATTTATTAGGTTGGGCCATACCGCACATGCAATATTAAATATGTTTTTTATTTCTCTATTTTTATTCAAAATGGGAAGAGGGGGGTGATTTTTGTTAATAAAAACTGTTTTTGTAGTCCCCTGGGGGTCTTCCCTGATGACTACACTGATCTCCCAGAGATAATAGAGATGTATTGTATTGGTCTATGAGATTTGGACATGTGGATGGTGGTGTCGGTGTATGGTTCTCCATTAGGACATGTGGATGGTGGTGTCGGTGTATGGTTCTCCCTTAGGACATGTTGGATGGTGGTGTCGGTGTATGGTTCTCCCTTAGGACATGTTGGATGGTGGTGTCGGTGTATGGTTCTCCATTAGGACATATAGATGGTGGTGTCGGTGTATGGTTCTCCATTAGGACATATGGATGGTGGTGGCGGTGTATGGTTCTCCCTTAGGACATGTGGATGGTGGTGTCGGTGTATGGTTCTTCATTAGGACATAAAGATGGTGGTGTCGGTGTATGGTTCTCCATTAGGACATATAGATGGTAGTGTCGGTGTATGGTTCTCCATTAGGACATGTGGATGGTGGTGTCGGTGTATGGTTCTCCATTAGGACATGTGGATGGTGGTGTCGGTGTATGGTTCTCCATTAGGACATGTGGATGGTGGTGTCGGTGTATTGTTCTCCATTAGGACATGTGGATGGTGGTGTCGGTGTATGGTTCTCCATTAGGACATGTGGATGGTGGTGTCGGTGTATGGTTCTCCATTAGGACATGTGGATGGTGGTGTCGGTGTATTGTTCTCCATTAGGACATGTGGATGGTGGTGTCGGTGTATGGTTCTCCATTAGGACATGTGGATGGTGGTGTCGGTGTATGGTTCTCCATTAGGACATGTGGATGGTGGTGTCGGTGTATGGTTCTCCATTAGGACATATGGATGGTGGTGTCGGTGTATGGTTCTCCATTAGGACATATGGATGGTGGTGGCGGTGTATGGTTCTCCATTAGGACATATAGATGGTGGTGTCGGTGTATGGTTCTCCATTAGGACATATGGATAGTGGTGGCGGTGTATGGTTCTCCATTAGGACATGTGGATGGTGGTGTCGGTGTATAGTTCTCCATTAGGACATGTGGATGGTGGTGTCTGTGTATGGTTCTCCATTAGGACATATGGATGGTGGTGTCGGTGTATGGTTCTCCATTAGGACATATGGATGGTGGTGTCGGTGTATTGTTCTCCATTAGGACATATGGATGGTGGTGTCGGTGTATGGTTCTCCATTAGGACATATGGATGGTGGTGTCGGTGTATGGTTCTCCATTAGGACATATGGATGGTGGTGTCGATGTATTGTTCTCCATTAGGACATGTGGATGGTGGTGTCGGTGTATGGTTCTCCATTAGGACATGTTGATGGTGGTGTCGGTGTATGGTTCTCCATTAGGACATATAGATGGTGGTGTCGGTGTATGGTTCTCCATTAGGACATGTGGATGGTGGTGTCGGTGTATGGTTCTCCATTAGGACATGTAGATGGTGGTGTCGGTGTATGGTTCTCCATTAGGACATATGGATGGTGGTGTCGGTGTATGGTTCTCCATTAGGACATATGGATGGTGGTGGCGGCGGTGTATGGTTCTCCATTAGGACATGTGGATGGTGGTGTCGGTGTATGGTTCTCCATTAGGACATGTGGATGGTGGTGTCGGTGTATGGTTCTCCATTAGGACATGTGGATGGTGGTGTCGGTGTATGGTTCTCCATTAGGACATGTGGATGGTGGTGTCGGTGTATGAATCTCCATTAGGACATGTGGATGGTGGTGTCGGTGTATGGTTCTCCATTAGGACATGTGGATGGTGGTGTCGGTGTATGGTTCTCCATTAGGACATGTGGATGGTGGTGTCGGTGTATGGTTCTCCATTAGGACATGTGGATGGTGGTGTCGGTGTATGAATCTCCATTAGGACATGTGGATGGTGGTGTCGGTGTATGGTTCTCCATTAGGACATGTGGATGGTGGTGTCGGTGTATGGTTCTCCATTAGGACATGTGGATGGTGGTGTCGGTGTATTGTTCTCCATTAGGACATGTTGGATGGTGGTGTCGGTGTATGGTTCTCCATTAGGACATGTGGATGGTGGTGTCGGTGTATTGTTCTCCATTAGGACATGTGGATGGTGATGTCGGTGTATTGTTCTCCATTAGGACATATGGATGGTGGTGGCGGTGTATGGTTCTCCATTAGGACATGTGGATGGTGGTGTCGGTGTATGGTTCTCCATTAGGACATATGGATGGTGGTGGCGGTGTATGGTTCTCCATTAGGACATATGGATGGTAGTGGCGGCGGTGTATGGTTCTCCATTAGGACATATGGATGGTGGTGGCGGCGGTGTATGGTTCTCCATTAGGACATGTGGATGGTGGTGTCGGTGTATGGTTCTCCATTAGGACATATGGATGGTGGTGTCGGTGTATTGTTCTCCATTAGGACATGTGGATGGTGGTGTCGGTGTATGGTTCTCCATTAGGACATATGGATGGTGGTGTCGGTGTATGGTTCTCCATTAGGACATGTGGATGGTGGTGTCGGTGTATGGTTCTCCATTAGGACATATGGATGGTGGTGGCGGCGGTGTATGGTTCTCCATTAGGACATATGGATGGTGGTGGCGGCGGTGTATGGTTCTCCATTAGGACATATGGATGGTGGTGGCGGCGGTGTATGGTTCTCCATTAGGACATATGGATGGTGGTGGTGGCGGTGTATGGTTCTCCATTAGGACATATGGATGGTGGTGGTGTCGGTGTATGGTTCTCCATTAGGACATGTGGATGGTGGTGTCGGTGTATGGTTCTCCATTAGGACATATGGATGGTGGTGTCGGTGTATGGTTCTCCATTAGGACATATGGATGGTGGTGTTGGTGTATTGTTCTCCATTAGGACATATGGATGGTGGTGTCGGTGTATGGTTCTCCATTAGGACATGTGGATGGTGGTGGCGGTGTATGGTTCTCCATTAGGACATGTGGATGGTGGTGTCGGTGTATGAATCTCCATTAGGACATGTGGATGGTGGTGTCGGTGTATTGTTCTCCATTAGGACATGTGGATGGTGTGGTCGGTGTATGGTTCTCCATTAGGACATATGGATGGTGGTGGCGGCGGTGTATGGTTCTCCATTAGGACATATGGATGGTGGTGGTGGCGGTGTATGGTTCTCCATTAGGACATGTGGATGGTGGTGGCGGTGTATGGTTCTCCATTAGGACATGTGGATGGTGGTGTCGGTGTATGGTTCTCCATTAGGACATATGGATGGTGGTGTCGGTGTATTGTTCTCCATTAGGACATGTGGATGGTGGTGTCGGTGTATGGTTCTCCATTAGGACATATGGATGGTGGTGTCGGTGTATGGTTCTCCATTAGGACATGTGGATGGTGGTGTCGGTGTATGGTTCTCCATTAGGACATATGGATGGTGGTGGCGGCGGTGTATGGTTCTCCATTAGGACATGTGGATGGTGGTGTCGGTGTGTGGTTCTCCATTAGGACATATGGATGGTGGTGTCGGTGTATGGTTCTCCATTAGGACATATGGATGGTGGTGTCGGTGTATGGTTCTCCATTAGGACATATGGATGGTGGTGGCGGCGGTGTATGAATCTCCATTAGG
>NC_091468.1:75135235-75160235 GCF_027789765.1 Dendropsophus ebraccatus | reverse complement strand
GACTGACTACGGGGCCAATAACACAACCTCCAGTGGCCACGTCCTTTAATTGTACAAGGCAGGGCGGCCCCATGACTGACAATCTGAGCAGCCCATCGGGCATTTGCCCACCTTGCCAGATTGTCAGTCCGGGCTTGCATCTGCATCTCTGGCTGCTATGGGCATAAAAGGGGACACACTTATGGTGTGGCCTCCATGCTCCCCTGACATCAACCCCATGGAGAACCTCTGGAGCATTATCAAAAGGAGTGTCTATGATGGAGGAAGACAGTCTATGGTGGAGGGAGGCAGTCTATGGTGGAGGGAGGCAGTCTATGATGGAGGGAGGCAGTCTATGATGGAGAGAAGCAGTCTATGGTGGAGGAAGGCAGTGTATGGTGAAGGGAGGCAGTCTATGGTGGAGGGAGGCAGTCTATGGTGGAGGGAGGCAGTCTATGGTGAAGGGAGGCAATGTATGGTGGAGGGAGGCAGTCTATGATGGAGGGAGGCGGTCTATGGTGGAGGGAGGCAGTCTATGGTGGAGGAAAGCTGTCTATGGTGGAGAAAGGCAGTCTGTGATGGAGAGAGGCAGTCTATGGTGGAGGGAGGCAGTCTATGATGGGGAAGGCAGTCTATGACGGAGGGAGGCAGTCTGTGACGGAGGGAGGCAGTCTATGACGGAGGGAGGCAGTCTATGATGGAGGGAAGCAGTCTATGATGGGGAAGGCAGTCTATGATGGAGGGAGGCAGTCTGTGACAGAGGGAGGCAGTCTATGACGGAGGGAGGCAGTCTATGGTGGAGGGAGGCAGTCTATGGTGGAGGGAGGCAGTCTATGATGGAGGGAAGCGGTCTATGATGGAGGGAGGCGGTCTATGATGAAGGAAGGCAGTCTATGGTGGAGGGAGGCTGTCTATGGTGGAGGGAGGCAGTCTATGATGGAGGGAGGCAGTCTATGATGGAGGGAGGCAGTCTATGATGGAGGGAGGCAGTCTATGGTGGAGGAAGGCAGTTTATGATGGAGGGAGGCAGTCTATGGTGGAGGAAGGCAGTCTATGGTGGAGGGAGGCTGTCTATAGTGGAGGGAGGCAGTCTATAGTGGAGGGAGGAAGTTTATGATGGAGGAAAGGAGGCAGTCTATGATGGAGGGGGGAAGTCTATGATGGAGGAAAGGAGGCAGTCTATGGTAGAGGGAGGCAGTCTATGATGGAGGGAGGCTGTCTATGGTGGAGGGAGGCAGTCTATGGTGGAGGGAGGCAGTCTATGATGGAGGGAGGCAGTCTATGATGGAGGGAGGCAGTCTATGATGGAGGGAGGAAGTCTATGGTGGAGGAAGGCAGTCTATGGTGGAGGGAGGCTGTCTATGGTTAAGGGAGGCAGTCTATGATGGGGAAGGCAGTCTATGGTGGAGGAAAGCTGTCTATGGTGGAGGGAGGCAGTCTATGATGGAGGGAGGCAGTCTATGGTGGAGGGAGGCAGTCTATGATGGGGAAGGCAGTCTATGACGGAGGGAGGCAGTCTGTGACGGAGGGAGGCAGTCTATGACGGAGGGAGGCAGTCTATGATGGAGGGAAGCAGTCTATGATGGGGAAGGCAGTCTATGATGGAGGGAGGCAGTCTGTGACAGAGGGAGGCAGTCTATGACGGAGTTAGGCAGTCTATGGTGGAGGGAGGCAGTCTATGGTGGAGGGAGGCAGTCTATGATGGAGGGAAGCGGTCTATGATGGAGGGAGGCGGTCTATGATGAAGGAAGGCAGTCTATGGTGGAGGGAGGCAGTCTATGGTGGAGGGAGGCAGTCTGTGATGGAAAGAGGCAGTCTATGATGGAGGGAGGCAGTCTATGGTGGAGGAAGGCAGTCTATGGTGGAGGGAGGCTGTCTATGGTGGAGGGAGGCAGTCTATAGTGGAGGGAGGAAGTCTATGATGGAGGAAAGGAGGCAGTCTATGATGGAGAAGGGAAGTCTATGATGGAGGAAAGGAGGCAGTCTATGGTAGAGGGAGGCAGTCTATGATGGAGGGAGGCTGTCTATGGTGGAGGGAGGCAGTCTATGATGGAGGGAGGCAGTCTATGATGGAGGGAGGAAGTCTATGGTGGAGGAAGGCAGTCTATGGTGGAGGGAGGCTGTCTATGGTTAAGGGAGGCAGTCTATGATGGGGAAGGCAGTCTATGGTGGAGGAAAGCTGTCTATGGTGGAGAAAGGCAGTCTGTGATGGAGAGAGGCAGTCTATGGTGGAGGGAGGCAGTCTATGATGGGGAAGGCAGTCTATGACGGAGGGAGGCAGTCTGTGACGGAGGGAGGCAGTCTATGACGGAGGGAGGCAGTCTATGATGGAGGGAAGCAGTCTATGATGGGGAAGGCAGTCTATGATGGAGGGAGGCAGTCTGTGACAGAGGGAGGCAGTCTATGACGGAGGGAGGCAGTCTATGGTGGAGGGAGGCAGTCTATGGTGGAGGAAGGCAGTCTATGATGGAGGGAAGCGGTCTATGATGGAGGGAGGCGGTCTATGGTGGAGGGAGGCAGTCTATGGTGGAGGGAGGCTGTCTATGGTGGAGGGAGGCAGTCTGTGATGGAAAGAGGCAGTCTATGATGGAGGGAGGCAGTCTATGGTGGAGGAAGGCAGTCTATGGTGGAGGGAGGCTGTCTATAGTGGAGGGAGGCAGTCTATAGTGGAGGGAGGAAGTCTATGATGGAGGAAAGGAGGCAGTCTATGATGGAGGGGGGAAGTCTATGATGGAGGAAAGGAGGAGGTCTATGGTAGAGGGAGGCAGTCTATGATGGAGGGAGGCTGTCTATGGTGGAGGGAGGCAGTCTATGATGGAGGGAGGCAGTCTATGGTGGAGGGAGGCAGTCTATGGTGGAGGAAGGCAGTCTATGGTGGAGGGAGGCTGTCTATGGTTAAGGGAGGCATTCTATGATGGGGAAGGAAGTCTCTGATAGAGGGAGGCAGTCTGTGACAGAGGGAGGCAGTCTATGACGGAGGGAGGCAGTCTATGGTGGAGGGAGGCAGTCTATGATGGAGGGAGGCAGTCTATGATGGAGGGAGGCAGTCTATGGTGGAGGGAGGCTGTCTATGATGGAGGGAGGCAGTCTATGGTGGAGGGAGGCAGTCTATGATGGAGGGGGGAAGTCTATGATGAAGGGAGGGAGGCAGTCTATGGTGGAGGGAGGCAGTCTATGATGGAGGGAGGCTGTCTATGGTGGAGGGAGGCAGTCTATGGTGGAGGGAGGCAGTCTATGATGGAGGGAGGCAGTCTATGGTGGAGGGAGGCAGCCTATGGTGGAGGGAGGCAACCTATGGTGGAGGGAGGCAGTCTATGGTGGAGGGAGGCAGTCTGTGACAGAGGGAGGCAGTCTGTGATGGAGGGAGGCAGTCTATGGTGGAGGGAGGCAGTGTATGACGGAGGGAGGCAGTCTATGGTGGAGGGAGGCAGTCTATGATGGAGGGAGGCAGTCTGTGATGGAGGGAGGCTGTCTTTAGTGGAGGGAGGCAGTCTATGGTGGAGGGAGGCAGTCTATGATGGAGGGAGGCAGTCTATGGTGGAGGGAGGCAGTCTATGGTGGAGGGAGGCAGTCTATGATGGAGGGAGGCAGTCTATGATGGAGGGAGGCAGTCTATGGTGGAGGGAGGCAGTCTATGATGGAGGGAGGCAGTCTATGGTGGAGGGAGGCAGTTTATGGTGGAGGGAGGCAGTCTATGGTGGAGGGAGGCAGTCTATGGTGGAGGGAGGCAGTCTATGGTGGAGGGAGGCAGTCTTTGATGGAGGGAGGCAGTCTATGGTGGAGGGAGGCAGTCTATGATGGAGGGAGGCTGTCTATGGTGGAGGGAGGCAGTCTATGGTGGAGGGAGGCAGTCTATGATGGAGGGAGGCAGTCTATGGTGGAGGGAGGCAGTTTATGGTGGAGGGAGGCAGTCTATGGTGGAGGGAGGCAGTCTATGGTGGAGGGAGACAGTCTTTGATGGAGGGAGGCAGTCTATGGTGGAGGGAGGCAGTCTATGCAGGAGTGAGGCAGTCTGTGGTGAAGGGAGGCATTCTATGGTGGAGGGAGGCAGTCTATGGTGGAGGCAGGCAGTCTATGGTGGAGGGAGGCAGTCTATGGTGGAGGGAGGCAGTCTGTGATGGAGGGAGGCAGTCTGTGATGGAGGGAGGCAGTCTATGGTGGAGGGAGGCAGTCTATGATGGAGGGAGGCAGTCTATGATGGAGGGAGGCAGTCTATGATGGAGGGAGGCAGTCTATGATGGAGGGAGGCAGTCTATGATGGAGGGAAGCAGTCTATGGTGGAGGGAGGCAGTCTATGGTGGAGGGAGGCAGTCTATGATGGAGGGAGGCAGTCTATGACGGAGGGAGGCAGTCTATGATGGAGGGAGGTAGTCTATGATGGAGGGAGGCAGTCTATGATGGAGGGAGGGAGGCAGTCTATGATGGAGGGAGGCAGTCTATGATGGAGGGAGGCAGTCTATGGTGGAGGGAGGCAGTCTATGATGGAGGGAGGCAGTCTATGGTGGAGGGAGGCAGTCTATGATGGAGGGAGGGAGGCAGTCTATGGTGGAGGGAGGCAGTCTATGATGGAGGGAGGCAGTCTATGGTGGAGGGAGGCAGTCTATGATGGAGGGAGGCAGTCTATGGTGAAGGGAGGCAGTCTATGATGGAGGGAGGCAGTCTATGGTGGAGGGAGGCAGTCTATAATGGAGGGAGGGAGGCAGTCTATGGTGGAGGGAGGCAGTGTATGATGGAGGGAGGGAGGCAGTCTATGACGGAGGGAGGCAGTCTATGATGGAGGGAGGCAGTCTATGATGGAGGGAGGCAGTCTATGATGGAGGGAGGGAGGCAGTCTATGATGGAGGGAGGCAGTCTATGATGGAGGGAGGCAGTCTATGGTGGAGGGAGGCAGTCTATGATGGAGGGAGGCAGTCTATGGTGGAGGGAGGCAGTCTATGAAGGAGGGAGGGAGGCAGTCTATGGTGGAGGGAGGCAGTCTATGATGGAGGGAGGCAGTCTATGATGGAGGGAGGGAGGCAGTCTATGATGGAGGGAGGCAGTCTATGGTGAAGGTTGATAAGGTGAATTTTACCCTTTCATCCACCTTATTCCCAAGTGACTATGCCTGTCCAAATTGAATAGAGCTGAGTGCTAGCGATCATTAGATAACACCAGACACAGATAGTTGGTATAACCTCTCTCTCAGCCGAGATTTGAGTATATACTACTACTTTATTTAGTTTCACATTGATTATATCCTCCTTCATTATAGGTGGAGTTTCAAGTCACAAAGAGTATACATGTTATACTGTGATTGGTTATTCCATAAATGGTTAGCTATATCCTGTCCGGCGCAGTGAGCTGGTTAGTGGTTATTTATTAGACATTATCTTCTTCTTTTGTGAGTTCAGGGTGGTATGTCTCAGGGGTGGCTGCCAACATTCCAACATGTCTCGTAGACCAGTCTTGTCCAGCTAGAAGCGGTTCCAAAGCTGAAGGCATTTCAAGGAATACAATGTTTTTCCAAAAGTATTAACCCTTCATGGTCACCTTCACAAAGGGAGGCAGTCTATGGTGGAGGGAGGCAGTCTATGATGGAGGGAGGCAGTCTATGGTGGAGGAAGGCAGTCTATGATGGAGGGAGGGAGGCAGTCTATGGTGGAGGGAGGCAGTCTATGATGGAGGGAGGCAGTCTATGGTGGAGGGAGGCAGTCTATGATGGAGGGAGGCAGTCTATGGTGAAGGTTGATAAGGTGAATTTTACCCTTTCATCCACCTTATTCCCAAGTGACTATGCCTGTCCAAATTGAATAGAGCTGAGTGCTAGCGATCATTAGATAACACCAGACACAGATAGTTGGTATAACCTCTCTCTCAGCCGAGATTTGAGTATATACTACTACTTTATTTAGTTTCACATTGATTATATCCTCCTTCATTATAGGTGGAGTTTCAAGTCACAAAGAGTATACATGTTATACTGTGATTGGTTATTCCATAAATGGTTAGCTATATCCTGTCCGGCGCAGTGAGCTGGTTAGTGGTTATTTATTAGACATTATCTTCTTCTTTTGTGAGTTCAGGGTGGTATGTCTCAGGGGTGGCTGCCAACATTCCAACATGTCTCGTAGACCAGTCTTGTCCAGCTAGAAGCGGTTCCAAAGCTGAAGGCATTTCAAGGAATACAATGTTTTTCCAAAAGTATTAACCCTTCATGGTCACCTTCACAAAGGGAGGCAGTCTATGGTGGAGGGAGGCAGTCTATGATGGAGGGGGGCAGTCTATGGTGGAGGGAGGCAGTCTATGGTGGACGGAGGCAGTCTATGATGGAGGGAGGGAGGCAGTCTATGGTGGAGGGAGGCAGTCTATGATGGAGGGAGGCAGTCTATGGTGGAGGGAGGCAGTCTATGATGGAGGGAGGCAGTCTATGGTGGAGGGAGGCAGTCTATGATGGAGGGAGGCAGTCTATGGTGAAGGGAGGCAGTCTATGATGGAGGGAGGCAGTCTATGATGGAGGGAGGCAGTCTATGGTGGAGGGAGGCAGTCTATGATGGAGGGAGGCAGTCTATGACGGAGGGCGGCAGTGTATGACGGAGGGAGGCAGTCTATGATGGAGGGAGGCAGTCTATGGTGGAGGGAGGCAGTCTATGATGGAGGGAGGCAGTCTATGACGGAGGGCGGCAGTGTATGACGGAGGGAGGCAGTCTATGATGGAGGGAGGCAGTCTATGACGGAGGGAGGCAGTCTATGACGGAGGGAGGCAGTCTATGATGGAGGGAGGCAGTCTATGATGGAGGCAGTCTATGATGGAGGGAGGCAGTCTATGACGGAGGGAGGCAGTCTATGATGGAGGGAGGCAGTCTATGATGGAGGGAGGCAGTCTATGAAGCAGAAATCATCCAAAAACTGACAAATTCACTGGAGGAGAGAGATCGGCAGCTCCTCTGTGCAGATGGAACCTCAGCGAGAAGACATCATAGAGAAGTGACGTCCGGCTGTAATTATATCTCACTAATCTCCAGGGTTTAGTTCTTAATAAAAATGAAAAGGTTGAAAGCTGCTGCATAATAATTTAGAACATGGATTGTGTGTGTGTGTGTGTGTGTGTGTATAGATAGGAGACAGACACACACACACACACATATACACAGACACCTGGCTTCACCTAGGTAGCAGTACAAATTCACTCTGAAATAACTTGAGATATATGAAATTTGAGTGAATTTCCTTCTTTTCAGCATGTGAGGTGGAGGCCTGTAAGGTCGGTCAGAAGAGCCTCGAGGAGCATTTACAACCCTTCAAAGACAACATGGAGGCGTTCATCAGCAAAGGTAAGCCGCTGTATGCAGGAATTATTGTGGGCGCCATCAGGGTCCCACGCAGACAGCTTGTCTAACGTTTTTTGTGATTGTTGCTTAGGGCTCGTTCCCACTGAGGAAAGGTAGCGGAATTCCGCGACGGAATTGTCCGCCGCGGAATGCCGTTAGCCTCCAGCTCATAATGGGAGTCTATGGGAGGCGCGCGCTCCTGCCCTGTCCGCGCTGAAGAATGAACATGTGGGAACGAGCCCTTATAGTACAGAGTCAGTTTAGGGCATGTATTCGGCTATTTACCACCCAAACCCAATTAGGCCATATTTTTACCTAAAAGGGGACACCCCCTTTGGTAAAATGCATGTGGTACCCCCTCCCCCTCCTGGAGACTAAAGGCCCTATTCCACGGAACGATTATCGTCCGTATTCGGCCGATATCAGCCGCTACGGACGATAATCGTCCCGTGGAATAGAGTGCAACGATCAGCCGACATCGTTCATGTCGGCTGATCGTTGCAGTCACTTGTTTTTCAACATGTTGAAAAACAAGGGACTGATATAGCAGCGATCTGCTGCCGTCGCTCCATTGAATAGGAGTGTCGGCGGCAGACGCTGCTATATCCTATGGGCTGCCCAGACGATCTAGCGATCACCCGGGCAGCCCCCCCCCCCCCCCCCCCCGCAGCCCCCCGCCGCCCCCTCCTGCACTCACCCGCTCGCTGCAGCCGCGTTGAATAGCGGTGGCAGCGAGCGGGGAACGAGGAGCAAACGAGCGCTGAAAGCACTCGTTTGCTCCTCTGACGACCCGTGTAATAGGCCCTTTACAATTCCTTCCATACGTGTTATTATCTGTTCAGTCTCCTTGCCCCAGTTCTCAGCTGCTGCTTTCTGCTGAAGACACAGAAATCTGTGTGTGAGCCGTTCTCTCTGTCTCCCCCTCCCTTCTGGGACGGCTGATATAAATAAGTCCCTGGCAGGCTGTATCTGCACCCTTACAGAAACCAATATGACCAGTGATACTTCAATACAAATAATTGGCTACACCAAGACTAAAAACTACTACCCCCTAATGACTAAATAGTACAGCCCTAGTTTACCTGTATTCAAAAAGCCAATACACCAATATTACCCCCATATAGTGATTACATTGCAGCTATATCCAGTAACTCACAGGGGGCGTCTTCTCTGATCAGTAAAGTCCAGCAATGTGATTCTAATCTACAGTGTAAGCACCATACAGTCCAGCAACACAGTTTTGGGTTTCCCCTCCTTGTAACACTGTTTGTTGGTCTATGGGGCCGGTGAGGCGCCATGATCTCTACTTTCTAGCGACACCTTGCTTGTGTATATGAAACTTTTGATCAATTTAATTCAATTTTTTCGGGACGTGAAGTGACCAAAAATCAGCAGTTTTGTGCTTTGGGATTTTTTGGTGCTTTTGGCGTTTACCGTGCGAGATCAGGATTGTCATCATTTATTCTTCGGGCGATTCCGCACACGGCGATACCAAATATGCAGGGGGGGGGGGGTATATGTTTTCTAACTTGTCGGGGGAATAGTCCTGCTGCATTAGATACTATATATAACGTTACCAACACGTCACCAATACTTGTTGAACTTACTTGCAGTTTTTTAAGACAATAGCAGAAATTTTCCAAATTTTCACCAAACATTTCAAAATCTGATTTTTCAGAGAGCAGTTCAGGTGTGAAGTGTATTTTATGGGACTGTATGTTAGCACCATGAATCGCCCCATTTCAGAAACTGCACCCCTAAACAGTTCAAAGCCACTTCCGGAAAGATTTTTAACCGTTTAGGCGACTCACAGAAATAAAAGCCAAGTGAAAAACTGAAAATGTAAAATTTCTTTGCAGAAGTCTCTTCTAATAGAACCCTATTACCAGAGAAATGCCCCCCGTATTTATCGCCCTGTTCCTGCAGTTTGTAGAAATATCCCACATGTCGCCCTATTGCGGCCTCGGATATGAGGAGCTCCTCGGGAACGCTGACGCCTCCATTACATTTGGCCATTTTTCCAGAGGCTCTGGGAACCAAAACATAAAACGGATCCCTATAGGGACGACTCTGAGGAAACTGCCCCCTCACGTATGTAACAAGGGGTACGGTGGGCACACGGACGCCAATGGTGGGTCACAGAATACCAGAACAATAGGCCGTAAAAATGAAAAACAAACGTGTAAAGCAAATTCCCCACATGTGGACGTAAAGTGCCCAGCGGGCGCAGGAGATGCCTCCAAAGGGAAGGGGCGCCCAGGAAATGTAGTCAGGGGTGGAGGGTGCAGGAGCACTTCCATAATGTACCGTCCTGGACTGAATGTGCTGCAGTGGGTGAGAGGGAGCGATTCCCATTACTCACTGGTCACCTGACAGGTCAGTATGACACATCGATATATGATGCCAACATGGGCAGTCTGCCCTCCACTTATGCAGATTATGTCCTCAATAGAGGAATGCCGCGCGTGCCCCCCCCAATTAGAGGAATGCCACGCATGCCCCCCCAAATAGAGGAATGCCGCGCGTGCCCCCCCAAATAGAGGAATGCCACGCATGCCCCCCCAAATAGAGGAATGCCGCACGTGCCCGCCCCAAATAGAGGAATGCCACGCATGCCCCCCCAAATAGAGGAATGCCACGCATGCCCCCCCAAATAGAGGAATGCCACGCATGCCCCCCCAAATAGAGGAATGCCGCACGTGCCCGCCCCAAATAGAGGAATGACACGCATGCCCCCCCAAATAGAGGAATGCTGCGCGTGCCCCCCCAAATAGAGGAATGCCACGCATGCCCCCCCAAATAGAGGAATGCCGCGCGTGCCCCCCCAAATAGAGGAATGCCACGCATGTCCCCCCAAATAGAGGAATGCTGCACGTGCCCGCCCCAAATAGAGGAATGCCACGCATGCCCCCCCAAATAGAGGAATGCCGCGCGTGCCCCCCCCAAATAGAGGAATGCCACGCATGCCCCCCCAAATAGAGGAATGGCGCACGTGCCCCCCCCCCAAATAGAGGAATGCCGCGCGTGACCCCCCAAATAGAGGAATGCCGCGCGTGCCCCCCCCCAAATAGAGGAATGCCGCGCGTGCCCCCCCAAAATAGAGGAATGCCGCGCATGCCCCCAAATAGAGGAATTACTAGACGCTGTATATTACTAGATGCTGTATATTACTAGACGCTGTATATTACTAGATGCTGTATATTGGTATTACTAGATGCTGTATATTAGTTGCTAGTATTACTAGACGCTGTATATTGGTATTACTAGATGCTGTATATTACTAGACGCTGTATATTGGTATTACTAGATGCTGTATATTAGTTGCTAGTATTACTAGACGCTGTATATTACTAGATGCTGTATATTACTAGACGCTGTATATTGGTATTACTAGATGCTGTATATTAGTTGCTAGTATTACTAGACGCTGTATATTACTAGATGCTGTATATTAGTTGCTAGTATTACTAGATGCTGTATATTACTAGACGCTGTATATTACTAGACGCTGTATATTACTAGATGCTGTATATTAGTTGCTAGTATTACTAGATGCTGTATATTAGTTGCTAGTATTACTAGACGCTGTATATTACTAGACGCTGTATATTACTAGATGCTGTATATTAGTTGCTAGTATTACTAGATGCTGTATATTAGTTGCTAGTATTACTAGATGCTGTATATTACTAGATGCTGTATATTACTAGACGCTGTATATTACTAGATGCTGTATATTAGTTGCTAGTATTACTAGATGCTGTATATTAGTATTTTTAGACGTTCATATTTTTTTTTCTGCAGCTAAAATTGAACACGAAAAACTTGAAAAAAAATTGACGGAAGTTCATGGAAGGTTTGTAGAATCTCATCTATTATTGTAAGTAAAGTGTTAGTAAGATTTACGTTTGTGTTTTATTGTTCGGCGGCAGTCTCGTAGAGGAAGTGGATGCACTGAACGCCAGACAGACCCATTGTCTTTATCGGTCTTTGGCTGATTTAAGGAATGGATGGCATAGTGCTTCATCCTGCCGTATTTGTCTGGTATTTTAGATGGAACCTGTAATGGAGTCTTATAGGTAATAGATTACAGCAGGGCCTAGAGTAATGCAGGGTATAATAAAGGGTATATAGCATAGTAGAGGAGAGTAATATCCACACCTGACACACCACACTGTGTAATAAATAGAAAAAAAAAAAAAAAGAATAAATGCAACAAAATTTTTTGGGAGGGTTAGTGTGCTGCCTACGTCTTGAGGAAAACATAATTACGTAAACAAATGATTGCTTTCCCCCACTTCTGCGGCAGCACATATGGGACATGCCCAGATAACAAAGGGAGGGTTTAAAATGAGCTTCTAGAACTCCTTACTGAAGGCTGAGCCCTCCACCTGAATGTCCAACCTACAATGACTGGAGGAGGTTGAAGTAGATATCCAGGAGGCGTCACTGCAGATGTCAGTCATAGGCACTTGCTGTCTCTCAGCCCAGGATGTAGCCGTGGTACCAGTGGAATGGGCTCTTAGTGGATGAGGTGGTTCTTTGCCCTCCACAAGATATGCCTCAGAGATGGTACATTTTATCCATCGTGCCAAGAGTCTTTTGAAGCTTTAAGACCTTTTTAGGCCCAGCAAAAAGAACAAAAAGATTCTCCTCTTTACGGCAATCTTCCACACGACAGAGGTAGCATTTTAAAGATCTCTTTGTATGGAGTGCAGACGTGCCTCTTCCTCGGATGAGAGATTAGGATAAAAGTCAGAAAGAAAACGTTCACCATTTACATTGACTGTAGACGGCACGTTTGGCACAAAAGATGGAACAGTCCTCAAATGTGCACCATCAGGCCGGTGTTTTGTAAAAGGCTCACCACAAGATATGGCCTGTAACTCTCCCAGGCGTTTGGCAGTAGTTAATGCAATCAGGAATAGTAAGCAGTAAGTCTATTAAGTACAAGACACAGGTCCCAGGTGGCCACGGGAGGACAAATAGTAGGTGTCAGGTTCTTTAGACCTTTGAATAGTATAGGGTATATAGTATAGTATATAGTATAGGGTATATAGTATAGGGTATAATAGAGGGTATATAGTATAGGGTATATAGTATAGGGTATAATAGAGGGTATATAGTATAGGGTATAATAGAGGGTATATAGTATAGGGTATAATAGAGGGTATATAGTATAGTATAGGGTATAATAGAGGGTATATAGTATAGTATAGGGTATAATAGAGGGTATATAGTATAGTATAGGGTATAATAGAGGGTATATAGTATAGGGTATAATAGAGGGTATATAGTATAGGGTATAACAGAGGGTATATAGTATAGGGTATAAAAGATGGTATATAGTATAGGCTATAATAGAGGGTATATAGTATAGGGTATAATAGAGGGTATATAGTATAGGGTATAATAGAGGGTATATAGTATAGTATAGGGTATAATAGAGGGTATATAGTATAGGGTATAATAGAGAGTATATAGTATAGGCCAGGGGTACTCAACAACTTTTAGTGAAGCTCCACTTACCGGGGTCTATAGTCAGGTGAAGGTCCGAGCTGAACATCGTTTCACAAACGTTCAACTATTTACATACAGAATTGCTGCTTATTAGCGGGAAAACTGGCATTTTTTCTCTCTCACCAGCCCTTTGATATAAGGTACAAAGGGGGTGACTGCCCTGGTAGTATATAGCCCCCCCTGTTGCTCCCCCAGTAGTGTATAGCCCCCCTGTGCGCTCTCCCCCAGTAGTGTATAGCCCCCTGTTGCTCCCCCAGTAGTATATAGCCCCCCCTGTGCACTCTCCCCCAGAAGTGTATAGCCCCCTGTTGCTCTCCCACAGTAGTATACAGCCCCCTGTGCTCTCCCCCTGTAGTATATAGCCCCCCTGTGCGCTCTGCCCTTATAGATGGCCCCCAAACAAAAAAACAAACAAACCCCAACTCACCTAGCACCTCGCTCCCCCGCTGTGCCTATCTTCTCTTCTCCTGTCGGTCAGGCCCCCGGCTGATACGCGCTCTGTAGGGATGTCCCGGGGATTCCCCAGCAGAGCGGGCACCACTGACCTCAGCTGGCCGACGGCGTACACTGAGGTCAGTGGTGCGCACTCTGCTGGGGAATCCCTGGGACATCCCTACAGAGCGCATATCAGCCGGGGGCTGGACCGACACTGCCCCCAGCCCCACAGGCGTACTGCAACCAAAGGACAGTACGCCTATGGGGCGGGAGGCAGTGCGGTGGGGAGCGGGACCTCCTAACCGCCCCGGAATGGACCGGATCCGGGGCTGTTTGGAGGTCTGACCAGGGGTCCGGGTTCGGACCGCGGTCCTCCAGTTGAGCACCCCTGGTATAGGCTATAATAGAGGGTATAATAGAGGGTATATAGTATAGGGTATAAGGGTGATATGGGAAACCTTTAAGGCATATTTAAGAGGGATTTTGTATGAGCCGGTGATAAGAACAAATAAATTGGAAGAAGTAGAAGAAGAACAGGTAAAAAAGAAGATAGAAGAGTTGGAGATAAGATTCACCCAGTCAAAGAAGGTAGAAGATAGAGAGGAATGGGAAAGGGCTATTCTAAATGATAAAGAAGTGTTGGAGGTAAAAGCTAAAAATTGGTTACGTGATATGGAACAGAGGAGATACTTGGAAGGTGGGAGAGCAGGTAGTTTTCTTGCATCTATGGTAAGAGATAGGAAAGATCAGAAAATGATAGCCGCAGTTAGGAATAGAGAGGGGAAACTGGTTAAAGAGTCACTGTCGTATTTTTTTTTTTTGCAGAAATCAATAGTCCAGGCGATTTAAGAAACTTTGTAATTGGGTTTATTAGCCAAATCTGCCATTATCTGCATGTAAAAAGCCTTTTCCCAGGTCCCCCCCTCCTTCCTCTTTTCATCCACTCTGAAAAATCTGAAAATTGTGACTTGTTGCAGGAGTCGTCCCCTGTCTGCTCTATGGAGAGGGGAGGGGGGAGGAGGAAGGAGGGAGTTAGCCGGCAGCAGAAAGCAGATAACAGAGGATTACAGGCACAGAGCTGGGTGACAGCTGTAATCCGAGCTCAGACAGGTCACTGGTGACTGTCACAGGAGATATCCCGTGAGGGATTTGTAGATTAACTCTTTGTTGTCCTGTTTTGGTCTTTTCTTTAGCTCTCTCCATAGGAGAACAATGAAGACGGGGGGGGGGGGGGAGCTTCAAACTGCTTTTTCATGATAAAAATGCATTTTTCGGATAATAAACCCAATTACAAAGTTTCTTAAAATCGCCTGGACTATTGATTTCTGCAAAAAAAAATTTCACGACAGTGACACTTTAAGGATATGGGTAAGATCAGGGAGGTATTCTCTACATTTATAATGAATTATATACAACTCAGCAGACAGTGGATCAGAATGTAATAAGGGATTATGTTACAATGTGTAACCTGAAGAGGCGGTAGAGAGCTTAGAAAGTGAAATGACATCAGAGGAAATATGGAGGGTAGTAAAGGAAGCCCCCAGGATGAAGGAATCAGGATCGCATCGGATCCCATTTGAGCTCTTTAAAGAGTTTGGGGATATATTGGTACCTAGATGTGTGTCATTATTTCACAATTTTCAGAAGGGGGGGGGGAGTTTGACCAGTTCAATGTATGAGGCAACAATTATTCTTTTGTTAAAGCCTCGTAAGGATGAATTAGAAACACAAGCTTACAGACCAATATCGCTGCTCAACGCGGATGTTAAGATTTTGGCAAAGGTTCTGGCTAACCGTTTGGTAAAAGTAGTATCAGAACTAATTGCTGGAGATCAATGTGGATTTATGCCTGGAAAATCAACAGCGGAAAACATCCTTAGGCTGTTTTTAAATCTTCAGATTGAGGGTGGGGGGGACCGCTCTATCCTGTCGTTGGATGCGGTTAAGGCCTTCGACAGGGTAGAGTGGTCCTTCCTTTGGGAGGTTCTGAGGGGATATGGGGTTGGGCCAAACTTTGTGAAATGGATGCAGTTATTATATAAGGAACCAAGGGCAGCGGTATTGGTCAATGGAGCTCTGTTAAACTGTTTTGCGTTGACAAGGGGGACGAGACAAGGTTGTCTTCTCTCCCCCCTCATCTATGCCCTTTTTATAGAACCATTAGCTATAAAAATAAGGGACGCGCAAGAGATTCAGGGGTTTGGATGGGGTGGGAGAGAGGACAAAGTCTCTCTCTACGCGGACGATCTGTTATATACCTGGGGAATACAAGGGATTCCTTACAGATGGGTATTCATTTAATTGAAGAGAATGGAAAAGTGTCAGGGCTTAAAATAAACTGGACTAAGACCGTTTTGCTGCCACTTGATGGAGAGGTGGAGTTCCGGAATCTGAATGGCCTACCAAGGGATGGCACATTCACATACTTGGGAATTAAGGTGGCAAGAAATATCAAAAGATACCCTCAATTAAATGTAAGATCAGGACAAGAATTATGATTTGGTCAAGACTCACTTTAAGTATGGCAGACAGAGTTAGTCTAAATGATGATCCTGCCTCAGATTCTCTACTTTCTGGTGACTAGCCCTGTTTGGCTGGGAGAGAGGGTCTTTAGGCAGCTGCGGGCCCTGATAAGAGATCTAATCTGGAGAGGGAAAAGGCCACATATAAAAATGGATTACCTATGTAAGGAGGAAGGTGGCCTGGCGGTTCCGGACACAGAACTTTATTTTCTGGCATCTAGAATGCAATTTTTAATGGAAGAGAGTGAGAGAGGTCCTCTGGTGAAGATGGTTAACCCCTTAGTGACCGCCGCACGCATATTCACGGCGGCCTCTAATGGGCTTTATTCCGATGCGTACGCCTTTTAACGGCGGGCGCATCGGAATAAATTACCGCCCGGCGGCGGCTGCAGGACGGGAGATCAGCGGTCAGTGTGACCGCTGACACCCTCCTGTAACTGCCTGCAGCGGAAAATTCTCCGCTCCGAGCAGTTTAACCCGTTAAATGCCGCTGTCAAACCATGACAGCGGCATCTAACGGGTCCCAGTAGATCCCGGACGGCGCCGTGGGTCACTTACGTGATCGTGATGTCCCGCGGCGCCGTCTGGTCTTCCGATGTCTCCATGGTGATCCCGGGGTCCTAATGAAGGTCCCCGGGGGTCACCATGGAGATGTCTGATGCTGACAGGGGTGGCCGCGGCTATTGCCTCTCAGCATGAGACATGATACAATACACTGCAGTACATCAGGTACTGCAATGTATTGTATCAGTGATCTAAGTATTTTACACTAGTGTAAAAGTAAAAAAAAAGTGTGCACCAAACACAACACAGCCCCCCCCCCCAATAATAAAGATGCATTACATTCCCCATACAGAAATCCTATACATATTTGGTATTGTTACGTCTGTAACGACCCAATCTATAAAACTATATCAATAATTACACCGCACGACACACGCTGTAAAAAAAAACTAAAAAAAAACAGTACCAGAATAGCTGTATTTTATCAATCTGCTTTAGAAAATACGTTATTAGGGTGCGTTCACACCTACCGCATCCGCAGCTTATTTTTCCGCAGAAATCCGCAGGTCTGGTAGTGCAGATTTCAACCTGCGAGAAATCCGCGTATGTGTGCGTTTTGCGTTCTTTCCGCAGCAAGTTTATCGCAACTGAAATGTCAGTTTAAAATGTCTCTCATTCTAAACTGACATTTCAGTTGCGATAAACTTGCTGCGGAAAAACCGCAAAACGCACAAATACGCGGATTTCTCGCAGGTTGAAATCTGCACTACCAGACCTGCGGATTTCCGCGGAAAAATAAGCTGCGGATGCGGTAGGTGTGAATGCACCCTAAAAGAGATCAAAAAGTCATATACATATAAAACTTGGTATCAATAGAAACTACAGATCTTCCCGCAAAAAATAAGCCCCAAACCAGCTCTGTCGCGCAAAAGATAAGAACGCTATGGATCTTGCAATGTGGCGACAGCTTTTGTGGGTTTTTGCTATTGCGCCAAAGTGGTAATAGTTAAAAAAAAAAACTACACAAATGTGGTATCGCCGTAACCGTAGTGACCCAGAGAATACATGTATTATGTTATTAGTGACCGCCAATACGGATTTTTACGGCGATCGCTAATGGGCTCTATTCTGCTGCCATCAGCTTTTTATGGCGATGGCGCAGAATAGTGCAGCGGCGCCGGTAATGCCCGCAGCCCCCTCCTCTAAGCTATCGGAGGTCACTGAGGGGTTGGGGTAGAATGTGGGATCAGTCCCCTCACTGGCGATCGCTGTTATTACCAGTATAACGGCGGCCACCGGTAACAGACATTGCCAGCACAGCTGAACGCTTTCATCTCTTCCCACAGTGAATCCACAGTGAGAGGAGATGAAAACATGTCCCCCCCCCTGTCCCCAGAATTAACCCTAGTGACCTGGTCACTGACCCTCCCCTCCCAGGGGGGCCATCTGATCCACAGACTCTGTTCAAAGTGATGGATTCCTAAAAATGATCAAAGCTTCATTCTCTCCACAACCAGAGGTGACAGAGAGCATGGGGCAATGATCGGGGACCACCCGGTGTGGTCCCAGTACAAGTGATCAGCGGTATATACTATATACCACTGATCGCTTGTTCCAAATGGTGACGGCACTTTTTTACCCGTCACCAAAGTCAAAAGCCACCCCGGATAAACTGTAACCACTCCAGATTACCCGTAACCACCCCAGATTACCTGTAACCTCCCCAGATTGCCTGTAACCACCCAGATTGCCCGTAACCCCGCCAGATTGCCCGTAACCCCGCCAGATTGCCCGTAACCCCCCCAGACAGCCCGTAGCCACCACAGATTGCCCGTAACCATCGCAGACAGCCCGTAGCCACCCCAGATTTGCCCGTCGCCACCCCAGATCACCAGTGAACACCACCAGATTGCCAGTGAACACCACCAGATTGCACGTCACCACCCCAGATAGCCAGTAAACACCCCCAGATAGCCAGTAAACACCCCCAGATAGCCAGTAAACACCCCCAGATAGCCTGTAAACACCCCCAGATTGCCCGTACCCCCCCATATAGCCAGTAAACACCCCAGATTGCCATAACCTACCCAGATTGGCACAGACTGCCCATAACCACACCAGATTCCCTTTCGCAACCTCAGATAGCCAGTAAACACCCCGAGATTGTCCATTACCACCCCAGATAGCCAGTAAACACCCACATAATGCCTGTAACTAAAATGACACTCCTTCCCTTCTGAGCCCGGCTGTGTGCCCATACAGTGGTTTATGCCCACATATGGGGTACCGTTCTACTCAGGAGAACCTGCGTTACATATATTGGGGTGAGTTTTCTCTCCTGTTTCTCGTGAAATTGAGAAATTTCAAACTAAAGGAACATATTATTGGGAAAATTCTATTATTTTCATTTTTACTGTCTTCTTTTGAATACTTTCCTCCAATACCTGTGGGGTCAAAATGGTCACCACACCCCAAGATGAATTCTTTGAGGGGTTTACTTTCCTAAATGGGGTGACTTTGGGGGGGGTTCTATTCTGCTGACACTACAGGGGCTCTGCAAACGCACCTGGCGCTCAGAAACTTCTTCAGAAAAATCTGCACTGAAATGCTAATTGGCGCTCCTTCCCTTCTGAGCCCCGCTGTGTGCCCATACAGTGGTTTATACCCACATATGGGGTACCGTTCTACTCAGGAGAACCTGCGTTACAAAATTTGGGGTGCATTTTCTCTCATGTTGCTTATGAAAATGAGATACTTTAATCTTAACAAATATATTATTGGAAAATTTCTATTTTCCATTTTTTTCCGGCCTAATTGTGATTACTTTCCTCCAGCCCGTGTAGGGTAAAAATGCTCATTATAGCCCTAGATTAATTCTTTAAGGTGTCTAGTTTCCAAAATGGGGTCACTTATGGGGGTTTCCAGTATACAAACCTCCTAAATCAACTTAAAAAAAGAACTGGTCCCTAAAAAAAAAGTTTGGGAAATTTCATGAAAATTTCATAATTTGCTGATACATTTCTAAGCCCCGTAACACCCTAAAAAAGTGAAATATGTTTATGAAATGAAGCCAGAATAAAGAGGACATATTCATAATGTGACTTAGTAACTAATTTATGTAATACAACTTTCTTTTTTTAGAAGCAGAGAATTTCAAAGTTCGTAAAGTGCAAATTTTATCAATTTTTTCATGATATTTTGATGTTTTTCACAAAAAACACACAAGATAGTGACCAAATTTTGCCACTAACATAAAGTACCATATGTTAGAAAAAAATAATCTCAGAATCGCTAGCATACGTTACAGCATCACTGAGCTATAAGCGCATAAAGTGAGACAGGTCAGATTTTGAAGAATGAGCCTGGTCATTAAGGCCCAAATAGGCTTGGTCCCTAAGGGGTTAAGCAATCTGGGGGGGGGGGGGGTTGAGCTTTTGGGGACTGTTAGAATTGGGCTGTCTTAGTGAAAAAGGCCAAGAACTAGCTAGAGGGTTATGGCACAAACACGGGTTGAGGTATGTGGCACAGTTCTTCGAGGGGGGTCAGATGAAACCCTTAGAAGATTTGTGTATAAGTTTAGGGGAAAGGAGGAAATTACTATTTAGTTATGTTCAGATTAAACACGCATGGGAGAAGACACAGGATAAAGATAAACTAATAGAAGAGAATTCACAAGTCATTACATATATGCACGAGACAAAAGGTAAAAAGAAGGTGTTATCTAAGATTTATAACATGTTATTGGAAGAGAAGGGTGAGGGCTTGGGTCACGGTGGTATAGATTCACAGCAGTGGAGTGATATTTGGAAGATGGTTAAATAGGGACATATAATAATGCACATAGAGTCTCACAATTATTTATTAATTATCATTTATACTTCACGCCAAAACTACTTTCAAAATTTAAGAAAGGGAATAAGGTGAAGTGCAGTAAATGCGATATTGAGGAGGCAGGGTTGATGCATATGTTGTTGGACTGTCCCCTATTACCTCATAGTTGGGGGAAAATTATGAAAATATACAGGACAGGACACAGATGAAGGACATTGGAGGACCTCTATCATGGATTTTGGGAGGGGTAGGTCATATTCAATTACATTATGCAAGGAGGATACTGATGGGGAAATTGCTACTGGCAGTTAGGACCCTAAAGGAGTACTCCAGGCACCCCCTGTAAAATCTAAACTCCGCCCACACTGGGGGGTGGTTACTGGCCTCCTCTCTGTCACATTTCTTCCCCCTCTGGCTGCTCTCGCTGCCCCCTGCACTGGTCTCTGTTGCTGCTGATTACATCTCCAGCTTCCTGTTTGGACCAGTGTCTGTGTGCTGCATATTCCTACAGTCCCCACAATGCCTTGCTCCCCTGGCCTGCCTCTGTAAACCTCCCCCCCACAAACATGGCCACAACCCCGCCCCCATCCCTAGCTCCTCTATTCCCCGCCTCCCTCCATCTATTCCCCGCCTCCTCCATCTATTCCCCGCCTCCCTCTATCTATTCCCCTCCCACTGCACAGCTTAGTCCCCTACACAAGCAGTAATGGTAAATACTGACAACCCCGCCCCCTTATTGGGTGTCCAGTGAATAAAACTGCAGCCACCATTGTCTACTTTTATTATGGCATGATGCTGAGGGTTGTGGTTGTGCAACCTGGAGTTGCACTGCTTGAAAAATTACTACCAGCATCTTGTCCAAGAGACAATGATGGTGGTAGTAGTTCTGGAAGCTCTGCAACTCCAGCTTACACACATACAACCCCCACCATCATGCCATGCTGATACTTGATGATGGTGATTGTGCTTATGCAAGCTGTAGATAGATAGATAGATAGATAGATAGATAGATAGATAGATAGATAGGAGATAGATAGATAGATAGATAGATAGGAGATAGGAGATAGATAGATAGATAGATAGATAGATAGATAGATAGATAGGAGATAGATAGATAGGAGATAGATAGGAGATAGATAGATAGATAGATAGATAGATAGATAGATAGATAGATAGATAGGAGATAGATAGATAGATAGATAGATAGAATAGATAGATAGATAGATAGGAGATAGATAGATAGGAGATAGATAGATAGATAGATAGATAGATAGATAGGAGATAGATAGATAGGAGATAGATAGATAGATAGGAGATAGATAGGAGATAGATAGATAGGAGATAGATAGATAGATAGATAGATAGATAGGAGATAGATAGATAGATAGATAGATAGATAGATAGATAGATAGATAGATAGGAGATAGATAGATAGATAGATAGATAGGAGATAGATAGATAGATAGGAGATAGATAGATAGATAGATAGATAGATAGATAGATAGATAGATAGGAGATAGATAGATAGATAATAGATAGATAGGAGATAGATAGATAGGAGATAGATAGATAGATAGATAGATAGATAGATAGATAGATAGATAGATAGATAGGAGATAGGAGATAGATAGATAGATAGATAGATAGGAGATAGATAGATAGGAGATAGATAGATAGGAGATAGATAGATAGGAGATAGATAGGAGATAGATAGATAGATAGATAGATAGATAGATAGATAGATAAATAGATAGATAAGAGATAGATAGGAGATAGATAGATAGGAGATAGATAGATAGATAGATAGATAGATAGATAGATAGATAGATAGATAGGAGATAGGAGATAGATAGGAGATAGATAGATAGATAGATAGATAGATAGATAGATAGATAGATAGATAGATAGATAGATAGGAGATAGGAGATAGATAGGAGATAGATAGATAGATAGATAGATAGATAGATAGATAGATAGATAGATAGATAGGAGATAGATAGATAGGAGATAGATAGGAGATAGATAGGAGATAGATAGATAGATAGATAGATAGGAGATAGATAGATAGATAGATAGATAGGAGATAGATAGATAGATAGATAGATAGATAGATAGATAGATAGATAGGAGATGGATGGATAGATAGATAGATAGGAGATAGATAGGAGATAGATAGATAGATAGATAGATAGATATATAGATAGATAGATAGATAGATAGGAGATAGATAGATAGATAGATAGATAGATAGATAGATAGGAGATAGATAGGAGATAGGAGATAGATAGATAGGAGATAGATAGATAGATAGATAGATAGATAGGAGATAGATAGATAGATAGATAGATAGATATATAGATAGATAGATAGATAGATAGATAGATAGATAGATAGGAGATAGATAGATAGATAGATAGATAGATAGATAGGAGATAGATAGATAGATAGGAGATAGATAGATAGATAGATAGGAGATAGATAGATAGATAGATAGATAGATAGATAGGAGATGGATGGATAGATAGATAGATAGGAGATAGATAGGAGATAGATAGATAGATAGATAGATAGATAGATAGATAGATAGGAGATAGATAGATAGATAGATAGATAGGAGATAGATAGGAGATAGGAGATAGATAGATAGGAGATAGATAGATAGATAGATAGATAGGAGATAGATAGATAGATAGATAGATAGATAGATAGATAGATAGATAGGAGATGGATGGATAGATAGATAGATAGGAGATAGATAGGAGATAGATAGATAGATAGATAGATAGATATATAGATAGATAGATAGATAGATAGGAGATAGATAGATAGATAGATAGATAGGAGATAGATAGGAGATAGGAGATAGATAGATAGGAGATAGATAGATAGATAGATAGATAGATAGATAGATAGATAGATAGATAGGAGATAGATAGATAGATAGATAGATAGATAGATAGATAGATAGATAGGAGATAGATAGATAGATAGATAGATAGGAGATTAGATAGATAGATAGATAGATAGATAGATAGGAGATAGATAGATAGATAGGAGATAGATAGATAGATAGATAGATAGGAGATAGATAGATAGATAGGAGATAGATAGATAGATAGGAGATAGATAGATAGATAGATAGATAGATAGATAGATAGATAGATAGGAGATAGATAGATAGATAGATAGATAGATAGATAGATAGGAGATAGATAGATAGATAGATAGATAGATAGATAGATAGGAGATAGATAGATAGATAGATAGATAGATAGATAGGAGATAGATAGATAGATAGATAGATAGATAGATAGATAGTAGATAGATAGATAGATAGATAGATAGATAGATAGATAGATAGGAGATAGATAGATAGATAGATAGATAGATAGGAGATAGATAGATAGATAGATAGATAGATAGATAGATAGATAGGAGATAGATAGGAGATAGATAGATAGATAGATAGATAGATAGATAGATAGATAGGAGATAGATAGATAGATAGATAGATAGATAGATAGATAGGAGATAGATAGATAGATAGGAGATAGATAGATAGATAGATAGATAGATAGATAGATAGGAGATAGATAGATAGGAGATAGATAGATAGATAAATAGATAGGAGATAGTCCAATAATATATATCCCGCAGCACACAAAAATGAATGTAGAAAAATGTGAAGTTTATCCCATCAGTGAAAAAACATGCAGCATAAGAAGTGACGCGACGTTTCGATGATCTCCATCATCATTTTCAAGCGTGCAAAGCAGTGAAGAAGGCAAGTATTTATACAGGTGTGGTGATTAGAAACAACAAATCATTGGTCAAAACAAAGTAGGCAAATTATTCAGCATGTGTGAAGATTCATTCAGGTGAGTCCTAGTGCAGTACGATCGCATTACCTGCGAATAATAGTCCCACATGTGAAAAGTGTCCATAAAAAGAGACTTGAAATGTCAAACAGAGTATAAGGTCAGCAGGGGTATGTACAGATGATGGTTTGCCCTTTCTCTGTTTCCCTGGATTACCCCATGTTGGTGAAAATATGTGAAATCTAGTATTTATACCTATTGTATATACATTATTTTATATTCATTCTTCTACCTATTTTTTGCAGATCATATGGACAACTGAACTCACCTCATTCACTGACACCGGCAACAATTTCTGTGCGAGTATGGACCATGACCAGGAGAACTTTTTATATTGCTCTAGTTACTCTGTGTGAATACGGCCTGGAGGGGCCATCCGGCATTGAAAGGGTGTTCTGTGCGGTGCACACACCGCTGTACTCATTGAGTGCGACGGCTGAGTGATACACAGCAATAGTGAAGGCGAGGATCCAGGTTGGTGATGCCTGAACTTCCCCGGAGTCGGTACAGTTAATTTGCCGATATGACCTTGTGATCCTCCTGCAGTCTGTACTACAGCAGTTTTTCATGAATGGAATTCTTTTTCTACACGTGACCAGTACCGTGATCTCGTGTGTGTGTACGTAATCCGTGTCTGGGAGAGTGAGTTCGGGAGTCCGGATCTACTTTAAGCAGGACACTACTTGTTTATTTGATTCTTCTATATATTGTATGAAGAGGTCTCTGTTTGACATTTCAAGTCTCTTTTTATGGACACTTTTACATGTGGGACTATTATTCGCAGGTAATGCGATCGTACTGCACTAGGACTCACCTGAATGAATCTTCACACATGCTGAATAATTTGCCTACTTTGTTTTGACCAATGATTTGTTGTTTCTAATCACCACACCTGTATAAATACTTGCCTTGTTCACTGCTTTGCACGCTTGAAAATGATGATGGAGATCATCGAAACGTCGCGTCACTTCTTATGCTGCATGTTTTTTCACTGATGGAGTAAACTTCACGTTTTTCTACATTC